>NC_140179.1:6002392-6062392 GCF_963971535.1 Notolepis coatsorum | reverse complement strand
ATTCCCTTTTCTTCTCACGCTGGACACTAATGCAGGAAAACAATCCTACCGCTGCCACCAATGTAACCGAGGAATAGTCCGCCTATCAGGGGCGGGGCTAGGGAGTGGCTACTTGGGCTCAAGCCCTGAATGTTTTCTGAAAAGCCCCGAATCTATGTTAACAGAATTCGACTATAGGGCGACAATAATGTGGTCAAGAGGCATGGTTTCTATCTTGAGCCTTAACTGGCGTGGTTTATTTATTCACATGAAGAGCAGCAGTTCTACAGGTCTTCTCTCACTGAGAGACATGGGGGGAGAGAAATAAGTGGGAGGAGACATAGCTACTTATACTCGCCACCTGGTAGTACTCCTGAGTGTCTCCGCCTAGGGCGCCCTCTAGTGGAAACAGTTATATATGCAGGTAGACAGTTACTAGTGTAAACAGCTATATATGCACTTAGAGAGTTACTAACAATCCTACACAGAACCTCTGCCTTCAACAATCTACTTTCAAAAAAAAATCATTGTTACATGAAAATATGTTTGCACCAGATTTAGCAGAAGCTAATTTCCGTCTGTAGTCTATCCAGCTGCTAACTGTATTTGAGTGAGTTAAGTCTTGGTGTTATGGTAGACTCAGACCTAAGCTTTAAATCACAATCAACAAGTTGACAAAAACATAATTCTTCCACCTTAGAAACATAGCTAAAGTACGGCCATTTATAAATCAAAAGGATGCTGAAACCCAGATCCATGCCTTTATCTCAAGCCGACTCGACTACTGTAATGCACTCCTTACCGGCCTCCCGAAAAAATACGATGATAATAATTTTATTGCACTGCACTATTTTACTTTGTATCAGTGATAATCAAACCGTAAACAAAGACACCTATTAACACTTTCAGCGCCAGATGGCACTGTTTACTGTTACTGTTGAAAGGCCAGCGCCTTTTAACATGGGGATACGTGGCTGTGTTTGCAGGCCTAAAGCTATATTATATATTATAGCTATGGATCTAATAATATAGTCGATTGTCATTAAGTTTCTTCCGGTCAAGATACAAAAAACAGATAATTTTTCCATCCATACATTTCCGTTTTATACCGTCGTGAATATGAGTGTAGTTTCAGGGTGGTCTGGTGTCATTTCCAAAATGCTTCGTAATGCCCTTCAACGTGTATTCTAGTAAATGCGTTATCGTTTATTCCCTGGACTAGCTACTGTTCTCAAATCAAATTTAGATTATCGGTATTATATTTCATCATGGATGCATGAAGGGGGGGGGGGGGGGGCGCCCCTCCGTGCTTTGATCGCAACCAACGGAACACGCCACACACACGCCCCGATCATCATGAAGGAATTTTTGGATCAACGCAATATTGATACCATATAGTCCTTACCTTGACCAGGATCTGTCCTGAAAAGAATATTCCAATTATCTGATCGCCATTCCAAGTACTGATGTCGATCAAGGTGCCAACGTAATCCAGCATTGAACATGAACCCGACATGCATGCGTTATAAGCGTTTGGCTTGACCGAGTAGTTAGACCCCGCCCGCAGGCCGCAGCTCGGCCCAGACACCAAGCCACATCGTTTCAAATGGAGTGCAATAGCGTCCGCAAGGCGTTAGGCGGCGGTATTGGACTTTTGAGATCTCAGACCCATCCCCAGTGATAACACAGGCTGCTGGCATGTCTTTATGAATGGAAATATCGAATAAAAGAAACAACGATGAAAACCCGACTATACTCTGGTTTTCGGGGGTCCTGGCAGCGTCAATACTTTTACCAACGGATTTCCAGTTCCGTGTGCGCGTTCTGCGATCTGATTGGCCACTGACGTTTCTGGTCGTGTGACATGTGCGGCCAATCGTGTGACGCCTGTTTCTTTCACCGGTTAAGCTTAGGCACTCTTTCGAAGTTGGTTAAGGTTAGAGTTTGTCTTAGAGCAGGGCGATAGAACACCAGCCCTGATTCCAAACTCTAACCATAACCAACTTCGAAAGAGTCGCCTAAGCTTAACCAGTGATAAACTAGGCGTTAGATAGTTTGCATCCCGTTCGAGGCGGAAATGGGCAAAGACACAGGCGTCACACGATTGGGCGCACATGTCACATGACCAGAAACGTCAGTGGCCAATCAGATCGCACCAGAAAAGTCAGTGGCCAATCAGATCGCAGAACTTGAACGCGGAACTGGAAATCCGTTGGTAAAAAATAGACGCGTCCTGGCACTCAACGTTCGGCGAGTTAACCCTAGATCTTAGATCCTAATATGAAAAACGATGTGATTTAATGTTCTATGTCTTATGTCTATTTTGCTGCTATCTATTTTATGCTTTATGTCTGCACTTTATGCATTGCTCTTGATCTGCCAATGTTGTGCTCATTTTATGCCTGTCTTTTTTTACACTTTGAGCTGCAATTCTTGTATGAAAGGTGCTATACAAATACAGTGTATTATTATTATTATTATTATTATTATTATTATTATTATTATTATTATTATTATTATTATTATTATTATTATTATTATTATTATTATTATTATTATTATTATTATTATTATTATTATTATTATTATTATTATTATTATTATTATTATTATTATTATTATTATTATTATTATTATTATTATTATTATTATTATTATTATTATTATTATTATTATTATTATTATTATTATTATTATTAATTATTATTATTGTTTGCTTCATTAATTAAAGGGTGTGCATTTAAGTGTTCTCTAGTGCCTTTTGTCCACTTTAAGGTGGTGGTATAAGTTAAAGGTTGTGGTGTCGAAGTAAAGCCCCGGATCTCCTACAATCCTAAATCCGCCCCTGCCGCCTATACTTTCAAACTATAGTAAAATAAAACCACGGGAGAATTGATATCTGATCATCAACATAACGGTTTTATTCACCTTCTTCCTCTTTCCACTCCACAACACAACAACGGACCTGTCACAAGCGCGCGCCCCACTCTTCCCCAAAACAGCTGTCCTTCGAGCTCTATATATCTAAAGTATGCCCAGAGGTCTGGTCTTCGTTTTATTCCAAGCCCACTGCGGGTGTAAAGTACTTGAGTAATTGTACTTTGTTACAATACTTAAGTACTGTTTTTGGGGATTTGTACTTTACTGAAGCATTATTAAGTTTGTATACTTTTACTCAATTACATTTCAGAGAAAAAAAACATACTTTTTACTCCTTACATTTAAAATGCAGACCTACAAAGTACAAAGTACAAATCTCGCAGGTCCAACAATTTTAATAAGTATATTTGTTTCTCTGGCCAAACTAACGTTAACGTTATTAATCCTGCGGCCGCCCTTTATTTAAAAACAGTCAATCAAATCCCCATCAATGGAAAATGAACCTGCCCATACCCATGCTGATTGGTCCTTTGATTAAACACCTGCTATCAGAAGAATAGACAGTCAGAGAGAGTGACAAGCTACAGAAGATGGCCGCAAACTATAGTACGATTGATGAAGAGGACAAAACGGAACATTTCATTGCCCCTGAATAAAAAAATTTTTTTACTTTGACTTTTTAGTACTTAAGTACATTTAAAAGTAGAAACTTTTTGACTTTTACTCAAGTGTGTTTTTAGCCAGATACTCTGACTTTTACTTGAGTACGATTTGGAGACGGTAGCCATACTTTCACTTAAGTATAATTTCTGGGTGCTTTTTACACCCCTGCCCACTGCATACAAGACCACCGAGACCCTGTTGCCCCGCCATTGTTCCATTAAACCCCTGTCGTGTGCAGTTACTGCTATCTAGAATGCTGGCTAAGAACAAATAACGCGGGTAAGGAAATTAATCAAAGAGCTTTCACTGCACACATAGGAAACGGAAATGCTGCACTAATAATAACATGAATTATTCTAAAAGTTATAATTATTTTGTCTCGTCTTAAAATTAAGAGAGATTTTGGCAATATTTGATTTTGTAAACTACATTTTGTGTCGTCGTTTGTAGTCAACGACATTGCATGAATTATTTAGTCACGTTAGTATCACATGATCTCCTGGGACCTGGGGCGACAGGGCCTTTGCTGCTGCTGCCCCCTCCCTCTGGAATGCCCTCCCCAGCCATATCCGTGATGCAAACACCCTGACATCTTTTAAATCAGCCCTCAAAACCCATCTTTTCAATCTTGCTTTTGACCTCTAATTCTGTCGGTTTTATTTTATTTTGTCATGTATTATTTTTGTTCTGTTTTTGTTTTGCCATAGTTTTTGTCAGCATCTGGAAAATCACTATATAAAATAGATGTATTATTATTATTATCTCCATCTATATATATAGATGCCTGGAGTTAATGTATATATATATATATATATATATTTACATATATATATATATGCCTGGACTCGGAGTCATTAGGTACAGTAGTACATATATATAGTTGTCTGGAGTTACTATTACATTTTCCCATCACTGAACATACAGCACAACTAACACAGACAAGCACTGTTGCGGTGTGGTTGAGACAAAGGTGCTGGGTGTGGTTCTCGTATATCAAAGCACACACACTGCAGAGTACAGGATGAGAGACAGAGGAAGAAATGGAGGGAGAGAGAGAGAGAGAGAGAGGGCGATAATTACAGATTTATTCGGGGAGGGTTTTTTGCTTTATAATGTGTAATCACGTTTTTTAAGTTTTATGTTGTAACATGTTGCCAAAGGCCAAACTCTTAACAAAACAAATACAAACACTAAGAAAGAATTTAGAGTTTGGCCTTTGGCACCACGTTCACATGTCCTGTCAATAAAGCTCACTGAATGGCACTCTCCTTCTCTCTCCTTCTCCCTCTCACTCTCCTTCTCCTTCTTTCTCTCCTCTCTGTCATGACCGTTTTCTCCCACCCATTAATATTCCTTGTTGTTCCAATACTTTCCTATCAATAAGAGAGACCTCAGGTGCAATCCATCATACTTTCAACCGGCATTTACGTGTGTGTGTGTGTGTGTGTGTGTGTGTGTGTGTGTGTGTGTGTGTGTGTGTGTGTGTGTGTGTGTGTGTGTGTGTGTGTGTGTGTGTGTGTGTGTGTGTGTGTGTGTGTGTGTGTGTGTGTGTGTGTGTGTGTGTGTGTGTGTGTGTGTGATAGCTCGTTTGTTTCTGCTGACTAGCCCACAGTCTGTGGATTGTACTAAAGAGCCTGTCTTCTTGTCCTAATAGTCGAGGGGTTGAACCAAGTCGTTAATCCTCCCACACACACACACACATGCGCACGCACACACACACACACACACACACACACACACACACACACACACACACACACACACACACACACACACACACACACACACACACACACACACACACACACACACACACACACACACACACACACACACACACACACACACACACACACACACACACACACACACACACACACACACACACACACACACACACACACACACACAGAGTATAGTTGCTTACTGGTGTTCCCCTAAAATCAATACATGGTTCTCTGCTGTTTTCATGACATAGTGGTAAAACGTCAGAACAGAGAGGAAGAAAGGATATGGAGTCATTGCCTTTCAATTATCTTCAATATGATGAGGGTCATTCACTAATTTAAGTCTCCTTGTGAGATATCAACTAATATCGTGATGAGTTCATCTAACAGTAACATTAACCCTTTCACCGCCACACGGCAGAAGGTTAACCCTTTACTATTAGGCGACCTTGGGTGTTTTGAAAGGCGCCTCCAAATAAAAAATTTATTATTATTATTATTATCACACAACCGACAGCGATGCTCCATCATTACCATCATTAGCTCCGCGGATGCGGGGCTAATGATGCTAATGATGGAGCATCGCCGTCGGTTGTGTGATAGTAAAGGGCTAACCTTCTGTATTGTCACAGTGAAAGGGTTAACCGGCTGTCGTGTGGCAGTGAAAGGGTTAAGGTAGCCGGGGCCAGCCCAGCTAGCATAAGCACAATAACAAGCTAGGTTACAAGTTGCAGAATGTAGAGTGTAATGTTATCACTCTTATACTTTCTATAGTCTATGACAGCGGTTCTCAAAACTACGGGTCGCGACCCAAAGTGGGGTTGTGGGTAGGTGACAGTGCATTGGCATTTTCTTTTTATAATAATTATATATATATATATTTTTTTTTTATGTTCTGGCAACATATTTTGCCAGATATATATATATATATGTGTTTTGATAACATAGTGCTGTAATTAAATGTTCTAATAAATATGCATGATCAAGTTCAACAACGTGTGCTTTAATTTTGATATTCCTTAATTCCACGTCGAAAATACGTGATACATTAAGTGTGGGGTCGCCAAAAAGAATCCTAAATAAAATGGGGTCGTGGTATAAAACAGTTTGAGAACCCCTGCTCTATGATCTCGGTCAGCCCTTGCCCTTGACAAGCCATTCGGACAAGTGACCACGTCCGGTTTGGCGGGGTCCTGAACGGACCAGTCACAGCTCACCAAGGAGATTCTGGAGCCAACGGTATATTACATGAGGGCTGATTCCTACGGTGAACAGAGAGAAGAAGACGAAGATGTTGTTTGTTTGGAGAATTTCTCATTCGCTGTCCAAATCAATGAGTGGTCCGCCATTTTGGATGAATTATTACTGATACAAGGATTACAAAAACATCTGTAAAACACACATTTTCCGTGGGATTGTTACAGTAGACACTTTGGACCTGTACTGTAGATAGGACTTCAGGCTATGGAACCATTATGTTTTCCATTTCCTACCTCTCTGCTTGTTGCATCTGCAGTTTTATGCTAAATGTGCCCTCAGCATAAGGGGTTAAAGAGGAGGTGTTTGCTAATATCAAAGCTAACAGGAAATCTTTTAAACCATTCCCTAGCAACACAATTATACTGAAACCGTCTATATCTGCAATATCTTCTGCACACCTGCACAACCTGTAAATAGAAATGGTGCATTTATATAGCGCTTTAATCCAAAGCACTTTACAATTTAGTTCCTCACATTCTCCCGTTCACTCACACATCGACAGCGGAGGCGACCATGCAAGGTGCCAACCTGCTTATCGGGAGCAATTAGCGGTTAAGTGTCTTGCTCAAGGACACTACGACACGCTGCCAGGGAGGAGCGAGAATCGAACCTTCCTGATTACCAGACGTCCGCTCTACCTCCTGAGCCACTGTCGCCACTAGTGCTTCTATGTTTTTTTGTTTTTAGTATTCTTTTTAGGGCTGTCAGTTTATCGTGTTAATTAGATTAATTAATTACACAGCAAATTATCGCGTTATGAAAATTAACGCACAATTTATTAAAAAGAAAAAATACTTTTTAAATATATATATTTTTTTATCTCATTAATTCCATAGGACCGTAGAATAAACATTTATAGATTTTATTTTAAATGGTCCATTTGCGTGTTCTTGGTATCTGATTCTAGGGACATCTATGGATCTCAGGGAATGTATTCCCAGTGTCAGAAATACTGTGTCTGTTACTAGGCTTGAGTAAATTGTAATGAACCAAATGAGATTATCAATTACATTAAAAAAAAAATTATCTTTGACTGTGAATAACACCATGCTAAAATTTACCAGACCTGAAAAACCTAAGCAAATGAATAAAGGGAAGATGATTAAACAGAAGGTTTTGTAGATACAGTACTGAATTCTACCATCCGGATACATGCAATTTGAAATATGATTATAGAATATAGAATATCAGGCCTAAAATGGTTATGCGAATAAAATGTGATTAATTAGATTAATTAATTACAAATCCTAATTCACTAAAGCACTAATTCTTTTATATAATTTAATTGATCTATCTTTTCTTTGTACCATCTCTTCCAACCATCGCTGTGCAGTGCTGTCAATCCCCGGGTGATAATAAGGTTATCTTACCTATATAATGTGTACTGCATTGCTTGTGTGTGTCATTAACACTTTGGCTGCCGGAAGACGTTTTTAGGTGTCCTTCCCCGCCATGCTCAAGTTGCCGAAGACGCCGTAACTCGTCTTTGATATCAATATTTCAAAAATCTGTGATCGAAATCATATTTTCTTTCCGGAGCCCTGAGATGTACTGGTGAGCTCCCATCAACTGTTTAACAGTTCGAGAGCGCCATCTGGTGGCCGATCGGCAGATCGGCCAAGAGGGAGGGGCTCGCCAAACAGGAAGTGCTCATCCTATGTGCTCCGGGCACTCGCGATCGGTAGCCGGACTCCATCTCAACACACTGGATAATCAATCGCTCGCCCTAACTCAATAAACAATGTTATTTGGACGTATATAGTATTATACAACCTGAAAATGGTTCATCTGGATAAACATCCCATAATCGAAAACGGTCTACACTGCGCTGATCGTCCAACGGCGCGAGGCAGATACGGTAAGATTCAGCGTTATTTTTGAACGTGTTCGATATAAACTGCTCTGATGAACATATGACCCACACTAGATGAATGATATAACGCTGCCCACGGAATTATAAACGATCCCCCGCCCATCCGGTCAGCATCAGATGATACGTAGAAACTTCTAGAAGTACGTCCAATTGAAATTTTTTATATGGCGCCGATTGCCATCAAACTGTATTTCATCATCAATATAATGCATTTGGGGCTATAGATCACGTTCTGGAGAAAGCTGCAGAAAGAGATGAAAACATACTTATACATTAGACCATATTTTACTATGAATATGTGAATGAAAAAGTTTAACGTTGCTACACAATGAACAATACATATAGGACTTTGAATGGGCCATAATAATGGCAATTTAGCAATAGAATTTAAAAAGTTATAGCCCTGCAAAGAAGGGGTACTTATCCATAGACAAATAGAGCTGGCAACCTATGGTATATCATGAATTTAGCCTTAGGCAATCAAAGTGTTAACAGAGGATGTGTATAATAAGGTTATCTTACCTATATAATGTGTACTGCGTTGCTTGTGTGTGTGTGTCATTAACAGAGGATGTGTATAATAAGGTTCTGTTTCATTAGGGGCTCTGCTTGGCATCACTACTGCACTCGCTCGCGTACGTGCACGCGCACTGAATAAATTCCACAAATGTACCTTTAATACCAGTATTAGTCTGACCACACCCCTCATCAGCTTACCTTCATAAGCAGGTGTGTGGTCACCTGCTCTCCTCCTTCTCGCTTTCACCACAAGAAAGTGCCTCGGTAGTACCCCACTTGACGTGTTGTTAGGGGACATTTTTTTTTTTTTTTTTTTACAAGGAAGGAGATACGTTGACATCATATCTTTATTTTCTCTCTCACTATTTTCGAGAAAATACGGCGATATTGTCTTCGTACTGGAGTGTCTAGAAGATGATGATCATTCTAAAAACCCTCCACCGGTTTTTCGTATTGGGAGCACGCCGCTGCATGCTTCTCAACTGCAGTTCCTTGCTGTGTTTGTTGGGGTGAAACCTGTCAGGCCACAGCTGAACTGTCGGACATGTCGCTGTTGTGAGAAGCGGTGCGTTCCAGGTTGGGTGAGTAGTGTTTGCTGGCAGGCTCCACTTGTCTGTTAGTGCTATGGGGGCTACTTGACAATGTTTATGGAAACCGGCCCCAGGCTAGGGTCCTTTGTTCAGCCACCTAGGCGACAGAAGACCTTGGTCTGAAGACCATTATAGTTTTAACTAGTGGGCCGCGACCATTAACACTGGTGATCCCTGTGTGTTTTGGACGAGTGGATTCTCTCTGTCACCGTGTTAAGGCCCCATCTTTCATATCCAAATGAGAGTATTCCTTCACGAGGGGATATGTGCATGAATGTGCGATAGCGGCAGATTCATGTTCAAAGTCAGCTACACAGGCCAGTTGGTATTGTGCTGATTCCGTCGGGTGTTGGTAATATCACCGTTGTGAAGCGGTGTTGACATCTTGTTTTCTCTTTTCTCTTAAAAAGTGAGGAGAGGTTCAGAACGGCGGCCTGTCTGGGTGAGTGTTATGTCATTGTTTACAGGTTCAATTGATAGCTGCTTAGCTTACGGTTAGCCAGTCAGCTGTTAACTGCTGCGTTAGCCTGCTGGGATCGCTACATGGCCTGCTCAGGTGGGCCTACTGTTAGCCAGTCAGCTGTTAGCTGCGGTGCTAACATGTCGTGATCGCTAGGTAACGTTAGCTTGCTGCTATAGGCCATGGCCTGGCGCGGGGTAGCTTAGCTTCTCGCGCGCCACCGTGGGCTCGCTTCTGATCGCATGCGTCGTTAGCTCGGCGTCTCGCGAGCAGAAGCAGTAGCACCCGAACGGTTGGAGCGGCCGTTAGCTTGATGCTATTCTGTTGAACGTGCTTTGATTTTAACATGTTTTACACTCTTGACTACGACGTCATCCTTGACAGGGGATGTTTCGTCGACCCTGCCCTGAGCCAGGACGGCAAGGTTGCATCGACAAAGGACTGTAGTGCGGGTTGGGGCGGCGACGCTGCCCAGTTCGATCAACACAGGAGCGGCTGTGTTCCTACGGTGTCTGTGACTGCACTTCGCTGATCTACGTTCCGGGTAGGAACAGGTTTGACCAGACCTAATAACACGTTTTCTGGTTTTACTTTTCTAAATGTATTGTGAATAACGATGTTTTTCCCAAAACGTGTGTTGCTGCAATGCATTTGGGATACGGCGCGGGTTATGTGTGAGCTGTTTTTGTCACTGGCAGTTAGCTTCTCCGTGCAAATCGGGATGTAATGATCTGGTTGTTGTGTGAGAAACATCATGGTGTTTATATGTACCGTGTACTCACAACTAAGGTAACTAACCTATGAAGCTATGCTTGGTGACAAGTGAGTAAAAGAATGTTCTTTTCTCAGCCTGTGATGACAATGAACAGTGTGTTCACATATTAACAGGTTTTCCTGTTTTAACTGGCCGTATTGAGGGTAAAATAAGAGGATTGTGTTTCCCCCCGGTTCCCTGGGGACTTTTTCATCCTCCTATCAGACATGTTGTGCACTAATTGTGTCTTTTGTGTGGTAGGGATGCGATGTAACTCTTAGCTTGATTGCTGAGGTTGTGCTAAATCTGCTGGAGAAACTTTATTTTCCTAAAAGAAAAAATGGTTTGGTTGCTGTCATGTGTGCTTAGCAAGGCCTGTGGCCGATACTAATCGAGAATGATGTATTCTCTCATTGTGAAAAACGGCGTTCCTCTGTTGAGTGTTTTTTGCCATTTTTTGTAGGTGATGATGGGTTGTGTGTGTCATGTGACCTACAACTGGGTTGGACTGGCCACAGAAGCACATGTGTATGTTGGACCGGGGCTCTTAGAGCCCTCTCTATTCTGTGTTTTTCCTTAGTAAAAATCAGATAGCAGGTTAGCTCATGCGCTGTGTGGAGCTGTCAAACGCTTCATAGAGCTGACTATGACTGTGTCATATTCTCTTTTTGTCATTACATCGTATCATGGGTGTGGGGTCGTAAAGGGGTGAACTGGTAACCTTTCCTCTCCCCCTTGTTTCTGTCGGTCAGGGGTACACCCCCTGTCCTTCAAGGTTCCCGTCACGTGGCGGGGGGGGGGGGGGGGGGGGAGGGAGTTTCCTGGTCCCACGGCCTGGTATATTGGGCGTGTGCACCGCAGGAATTCCCCCGCCATAGAGTACGTCACCGTGCGCGTCTCTGTTGGTAGGACTTCCGTGTGCTGTTCAGGTCCATGTGATGGATCTGTTTCGGGGGGGTGGTCAGGGCTCCTCCTCACCAAGCGCCTATTCGGGCCTTCTGTGAGTTCGGACTCCTTCTTCCATGTGAGGGAGCCTCCATCAGAGTACAGAGCCTTCCTCCTCAGATTGTCAAAGTGAGTGGACCCTCTAGAAGGGTCCTATTCTATTGTATATGTATTCGATTCAATTCGATTATTGAGTGTGTATGGGTTCAGTGCCTCTTCCCCGGAGAGCCCTAAAACCAATTTTTTACATGGCTCAAGGTGCAATATATTCTTTTCAATCTGTACAGCTCGCGTGGGAAGTCTCTCTGGGGATCCCCGTCTCCTTCCTATGGGAGGGTGGTGGGATGTAAAAATGTGTACATTTTTTACCCCGGCTGTGTAGACTGGGATACATACTGTTGATGCTTCCTTCTTTTCTATTCCAGAAGTGTTGGAGTTAGGGAGTGTCACACCCCTCTTGTCGTTCCCCTGGGCGCCTTGGGGATTCAATGACAGGTCTAAATAGCCTGTTCATTGATGGGGGTGTGTCCCGACGCACGTATAGTGCTAGCTCGCTGTAAACAGGCGATTGACTGGCACGCCTTGGTTGCTTGTGGTTGAAACAGCGTTTTTATAAAGCAACTGAGATGGGGGTTTTTCCTCTTCCGACGACCAAATCCCATGACCTGGGTTGGTTTTTCGACGGATTCTCGTTCATGTCTGGGGGATGATGACGGAATGGATCTGAACATATGTAGAGGGGTCTCACGCCCTTGGGGTGGGCCACCAGGCGCGGTTCGCCCGAACGTCTGGGTGGCGCCTTCTTTTCATGTTAAGATCAACACGCATATCTGCCCTTCTCCTGGAGTAGGCATGTCGGCGTGGTTAGGGCACGGGACTGGTTCTGGTCACGCTGGTCCAGATCAGTTGAACCCGTTGTCCGCCGGGGATGCAGATCTGCTGTTCTGGTACCCTGAGGGACTTGGGCTTTTTTCAGGGGGAAAAATGCCAGGTCGGTCTGGGTGTCACAGGGTTAAGCGCTATGGAGACCCTGGTTGGGTGCGTTTTTACTCAGCACTGTCGTAATGGCTTACAGCCATGCCATTCTGTACACGTTCGATCTCGTTGGATCTCGGCCGCTACACAGGTTGGTCCTGGTTAGTACTTGGTTGGGAGACCGCCTGGGAATACCAAGTACGGTGTGCTTAGGGGCTGGTTCTCCATTCTTTTTCGCTCCTCTCTCACGCATGGCGATGAGGGGCCTGTGGGGGTGGTTTTTTGACCTCCTCTGGTGACCCTGTGCTTCCCGTACCGCCAGGCCCGGTCCGAAGTAATGTTTCGTCGACCCGTAGGCCTGGGTTAACCTTTTTTGAAAACTGAGACACTTGTACTGCGGTATAGCCGGTGTATACCCGCAGGTGTGTTTTGGAGTTTTTTCTTGAGGGGTTATAGGAACAACCACCGCATTGGGTAACACCGAGGTGGTTGATTCCCTGGTGTGTTGGAGCAGTGTCAACTCCCGGGTTCACCGGTTGAGGGTGCCCCTGCACGTTCATGACGTCTGCCAATCGTGTCAGCCTTCTCTGCCTCGACCCCTCTGGGTGGGGGTTTTTAAATGGAGGCTTGGTCATGCAACACCGCCAGCTTACGCTCCTTCCGCCGGGGCGGCTGTGTTCAGCTGTCCCCTCTGGCGCCTGTCTCGTCCGCAGTCTCCAGGCTAGGGTTAACAGCCTGTTGCCTGGTTTTTCCCCGGTGCGCTGCCTGCTTCCGTTGGTTAACCTTTTTTGTGTGCTTACGGCCATGCTGACTGCCTGTTCTGCAGGGTCAGTGTGCCAGGCGGTGTACTATTGGGGGGACAGGGCCCGCTCGGCTTACGGCCATACCGACCTGAACACGCCCGATCTCGTCCGATCTCGGAAGCTAAGCAGGTTCTGGCCTGGTTAGTACTTGGTTGGGATACCGCCTGGGAATACCAGGTGCAGTAACTGAGGGGCCTTTGTCCGAATACGCTGGCGATGTGGGGGGCGGGGCACTACGTGCCCACCTGGTGGGGTCTTGATGCTGACATCATGGACTTCTCCGGGCCCCCATTCCAGGGAGTCCAGTCCTTTTGGTGGGTCTGGGTCTTCCTTCGCGCTCCGCTGCTACGGCCTTGCCACAGGGTTGGGTTTGCCCTTGACCCCGTGATTCTGGGGGCAGTAACGAGGTTGTTCCTCCGTTCGTTCCCGGGTGGCATGCGGGTTGTGCGTGTGTGTAGTCGTGGGGTCAAGCCACGGTCTGCTCACCCTGTGCGTTGAGTTGCTTGAGTGCCTCTTCGCACGGTCGGGTCCGTCGCCTTCCCGTGAAGCCTCTAATAGGGGGGATACCCTCCATTAGGGGGGGTCGGGGGGGCTCGGCCCTCCCTGTTCTGATGGTTTTGGGGGGCTGTCAGCGGGGTGTATTTGTCAGCCAGCGGCTCCGCTTGGCCTCCCTTTGTGCAGTAGTGATGCCAAGCAGAGCCCCTAATGAAACAGAACGTTAGGTTATGACTATAACCAAGTTCTGTTAATTAGGGGTGACGCTTGGCATCAGACGGCCGCTGCAGCCCTTGACCTCACCTTGTGGTGAAAGCTTGGGAAGGAGGAGAGCAGGTGACCACACACCTGCTTATGAAGGTAAGCTGATGAGGGGTGTGGTCAGACTAATACTGGTATTAAAGGTACATTTGTGGAATTTATTCAGTGCGCGTGCACGTACGCGAGCGAGTGCAGTAGTGATGCCAAGCGTCACCCCTAATTAACAGAACTTGGTTATAGTCATAACCTAACGTTATCTTACCTATATAATGTGTACTGCGTTGCTTGTGTGTGTGTGTGTGTCATTAACAGAGGATGTGTATAATAAGGTTATCTTACCTATATAATGTGTACTGCGTTGCTTGTGTGTGTGTGTGTCATTAACAGAGGATGTGTATAATAGGTTATCTTACCTATATGTGTACTGCGTTGCTTGTGTGTGTGGGTGTCATTAACAGAGGATGTGTGCGTACCTGTGTGTGTGCGCCTGTGAAAATGATCCATTTGTACAAGCCAGGGCTCCCCTACACAACAATAGCAGGGACTGTGATGAAACACAATGCGTGTTGATAGCTCCATTGTTCTGTACATTCGCATGTAAACACATACCCGGTGTAACATTTGTATGTAAACACATACCCCTGTGTAACACATGACAGCAGAGCACAATCTAAACAATAATTACCATACCTTACTGACAGACCTGTGCGTGTGTGTGTGTGTGTATGTGTGTGTGCGTGCGCGTGTGTGTGTGTGTGTGTGTGTGTGTGTGTGTGTGTGTGTGTGTTACTTGTGATTTATAAAGAAAACAACTCAATCGATGATCAATTCCATGATTGATGGGCCCAGGATTGCTAGTCATCCTTGACGTGTGGATGTGTGCACGTGTGTTTAGAGTGTGTGAGTGCATATATGTGTGTGTTTCTTTGTCTGTGTGTGTGTGTGTGTGTGTGTTTCTTTGTGTGTGTGTGTGTGTGTGTGTGTGTGTGTGTGTGTGTGTGTGTGTGTGTGTGTGTGTGTGTGTGTGTGTGTGTGTGTGTGTGTGTGTGTGTGTGTGTGTGTGTGTGTGTGTGTGTCTGTGGTATGGTGAGTAGGATGTAAAAGTAGTAACATCAAAGACATGGGGTAGAATGAAACAGCTGGCCGAGGTGTGTGTGTGTGTGTGTGTGTGCGCGCACACGCGTACTTCCAACTTCAAAGGGAACTCTGCATGCCCACCCACCTGACTTCAAGCATCAATATAGGGACACGTGCACGCTGATACATGTGTGCAGTGCACTCACACACACACAGATACTATAAACACACACTGACATACATTACGAATGTGAACTAAAAGATAGGAACTCTCTCTCTATCTCCCCTATTTCTCTCTCTCTTTCTATCCCTCCAGATTTCAAACAGTCCAAAGTGTGTGTGTGTGTGTGTGTGTGTGTGTGTGTGTGTGTGTGTGTGTGTGTGTGTGTGTGTGTGTGTGTGTGTGTGTGTGTGTGTGTGTGTGTGTGTGTGTGTGTGACTTGTCACGTTGTCAGTGATTAAAGCACTCTGAGACAGACATCAGATAAATCAACCAGCCCTGTGGAGGTCGAGGCGGAGGAGGAGGAGGTGAAGGAGGAGGAGGAGGTGGAGGAGGGGGCATACGTGTCCCAGCCTGCCCATACAGCAGAGGCCTTGGCTGGGCTACGGCAGGCTTGGAGTCGATCTCTCTGGAGAAGAGAACCAGGCTGGAACTGGCGTGGTGCTATTTACTGCAGCGTTGATGGCAGATTGGAAATAAGAAACATTACATTGGTGTGAATTTGAAGTTGGATTTGACAGTGGTATACAGTAGGCCTGTCTCCGACTAGGGATTTGTATAGTCGACTTTGATTGGCCAAAGTTTTCCGATAGTCAACTAGGGGGGGGGGGGCATTCCATTTTGGCTGTGGGGGGTGCTTAATGTCTGAAGGAGTCGGATGAAGGCTTCTTGTCCCCTGCGAAAGCATGCAATTGGTCCACTGATGGATACATCTTGATTATGTCTAGTGTGTGAAATCCTCTTTCAGTGCCTCTGTGCCCGTTTTCTTAGGCAGTTAGCCTCGCTGGTATGCGCGCCATTAGCGTTAGCCACGCTTCTAGGCCTCTTTGCTTTTTAGTCTAAAAAACTATTTAGACTAAGAGGTTGGCAGTCGACTACGGCTCCTTTCGATCGATTAGTCAACTATTCGACTAATCGAGGTCAGCCCTAGTATATAGGAACAGACCATGCTACTGGTCTTCACACACTTGTTTTAGATAAGGTAGGATTTGCGCATAATTGGCCTTCCCTGAAAGCAACAATTGTGATTGGAGGAACGAGAAAAAGAGGGCAGATTAGTTTGAGATTAGGTCAATGTTTTCGAACAGGTCAGAGGTCAGCGTCACCTGTACTGCTGTGCTAATGAACCCGTTGGGGGGGGGGGGGGGGGTGGTGTAGTGCCTTGCTCAGTGGTGCTTTAGCAAAGATGTTGGTCACCGTAGATGTAATACCAGCAACTATTCAGTCTGGAACAGATTGGATTGGAACTGGAACATTCCCTACTGTCAGGATTTAAAAAAAAATTGTTAAAAGAGTATCTCAACACGATGTAAAGTACATGTCTAAACATACTGACCAGGTAGATGTTTCAACACACTGTAAAGTACATGACTCGACACACTATAAATTACACATCTGACACACACTGTAAATTACACATCTCACACACACACGGTCCAAATACATGTCTCACACACACGCCAAATACATGTCTCCACACACGGTCCAAATACATGTATCAACACACTGTCCAAATACATGTATCCACACACTATCTTAACCTCTTAAGCATCGGGCAAAAACAGTTTTTTGACGATTGCATACCCAAAGTAACATGCATGAGTCTGGTCTCTTTTGAAAGGTAACATTCTGAAGTTTCTTAAAAGTTTATAAAAATCCCACGGAAAATGAGTGTTTCACAAAGGTTTTTGTAATGTATGTACCGGTAAAAATTCAGCGTGATTATCCAAAATGGCTGTCCACTTCCATTCATTCAGACGTGCGAGTCAAAACAAAGAGCTTGTTCTCTTCTTCTGCCCCTTTCTCCTTGCAATCAGGTCAATAATTTGACTGAACTTCAGGACCGTTTACAACCGGACGTGGTCACTCGTCTGAACGGTCATTGTCAAATGACGCTCACCGGATGTTTCGCAGTTGGGTTGTCCGATGCTTAACACTTTGAGTGCCACGCCGGGTTTTCCTTTTTACCCCCTGAATGCCACCATCGGCGCCAATGTTAACGTTAATATCGCCTAATCTATGTTTTAAATTATGGCTATGTGTCTAATCTGCCCATCGCATTATCAAAGACTATTTTCCAGTCAGTGCTGTCAAGGCAGATTGTTTTTTTATCGCGTCATTTCCGTTTCAGAGCATTTAGAAAAGCACCCGTTTTCAGATAAAAAACAGCCCATTCTGGACCATTCTATGAAAATCGTCTTTTACTGGAATATTCCACAACGTTGATATTCGTCGGCCTTTTTATGAATCGTTTTCAAATAAACGCTAGATGATCAATATTATACGTGCACGCAAACACATTCGGGCCGCGCACGGATAATCGCCACATTGATTTCCTCTCTGACTTTTACAGTGAAACCGAAAGAGTCCATTTCACAAAACAGCCTATAACTTCATAAAAATTAGTCTGATTATCCTAACACTGATAACATAGAGTCCTTACCTGACATCAGATGGTATCCAACTGGTATATTCCAATTCCTGATCACCATTCGAAAAAATCGATAAGTGTATAGATCCAACGCGATACAGTAGAACTCCATGATCAGCGGGGCTCAGAGGATCCAGAATGAACTCTGGTAACCCCGGCTGGATCAGTGGACTGGAAAATGTGTACTGTAATGTGAGTACCGGATTTCTTTCCCCATCCATTTTCATTGAGTCCATTCCAAAATACCTTATGTCATCTGGGAGACGACAGGGGGCGCTTTTTTCCACAATGATCGCCGGCGCCGCTCGGGTATACTCGGGTAGGCTCGGGTGATGCAATATGATTTCAGATCGCTAAAAAAAAAAATTAAAATAATTCCGGGAAATCTCGTGAGTGGCTTTCAACCACCTATAAATAAACCAGACTATTCTTGTGTGTGGCAGTGAAAGTGTTAAGAGGTTAAATCAGCTGTTATTAAACCTCAACCCCCCTAATTTTTAAAAATGACAGACCCATCTCCAATCTTCCCTTCTTATTCAAAATATTAGAACGGATTGTCGCAACGCAACTCACTGACTGTAACTGAGGGGTACAATTCCCTGACTGTATTACTAGATATGATACTTACTACCACTACCTTTGTACTTAATATTCGGCCACCCAGTACACGGCATAAATATATTATGATGAACACTGTCACGTAGATGAAACGGATCCAACACAAATGTACGAATTAGAAATAGGTCTTTATTTCTACACAGCGATGGTGTGTAGAGCAAGCACTTAATCAAATCAATCACATTTATGAATGGGAATTAGTATGCACTTTTATGGCAAGAGTATTCGTCGGTATATCAATAGAGAATGTCCAATCTCTGAAGGCGCAGGTGGTACATATACGACCTGGAATAGTTTAAGGAATAACAGCAATGATACTTTAATGATTATATACTGGATACACTAGGGGGGGTTAATCCGGTCGCTTGTAAGCCGACAGGAGTAGGAAGGGGGGGGGGGTAGAATCCGGCTGCCTCATCCGGCCAAGGGTATCCCAGGTGAACCCACTGTAGTGCCGTTCAATGCGCCGGCGATCCTTGGACCACAGATGAAAGCAGATGGACTCTTTGTGGGCCGGCGTCCTCCGGTCCACGGAGGAGAGACGTGAAGCGACCTCGTCTTGCAGAGCGTCTCCTCACCTTGCGTCCTCTCCAGGGGGGGGGTTCCAACACACGGCAGTGTCGGGGGTCTTTATCCATGGAATAATCAACGTATACAAAGCATAATCCGTGCCTGGGAAGGCAGGCTGTCGTCGGTAGAATAATCCGGTATACAGGTCCACTCGCTCATCGGCTCTGGGGCTCCTCGGGTGCAGCTTCACGTGGGGTCAACCACCCTGGATAAGCAGCCAGTTCTCTGCCCGAAACGATGGGGTACTGACTACGGTAGTATTCTCACCGTACGAAGCACTATATATTAACAGACTATTATTAGCTTAATAGACTACGTCCAACTCGACGATATAGTGCCAAATATGACTATTCAAATATTAATATACACGATGTCTCAATACCGATGGTAGGCGAACTTGGCCTTACTCCCACACGTGGCGTCGCGGGGAGGCTTTACGTCTGTGACTCTATTGGAGGGTAAGAAACTGGACTGAAAAGGAAGTCCTACTTTAGTAGCGCAGTATATATACGCACTATGAACAAATAGTCCCATTAGTGGTGCGGTAGCCAGATTCCTACGCGGAACTAGGACTTGTTCGTACATGTTGAGCGGTACGTTTGAACTGGGTCTGGGGGTATGGCAGCCTGGCACCAAGGTCTCGACCAATAGTAGAATGGAGACTATTATGGGATGTTCAGTAGGCTAGAATGGATATTCAATGCATATTGTACAAGGAATATACAAGGGACATCAGGGAATATTAGAGAATATACAAATACAATTAAATATATATATATAAATAAATATATATATTCGGTTTAATCTGGCCCTTCACAACAGCCACCCCCTGATTGGTCCCAGACCTAATCAGTTAAACAGAGACAGATTAATCGCGTTGTCTATTTACACATAAGGGTTTGCTGTAGGGGTCAGTCAACTTCACAAAGTCATAGGGTTATAGGGTCATGGTCATCATCGATTGTGTCTGGGAGTCGGGGCAGTTCTATGAGCCTCGCCACGGGACGGGTGTAAGTGCGACCCTGGACAAGCACTTCAGCTGCTCGGACCTTGCCGTCGGCACCGGTGATCACTTTGCTTACGCGGCCGGCCGGCCACATAGCTCTGGGCAGTGATTGATCAATAATCATGACGACTGTTCCTTCTGTCAAATTGTCTCTCTCCTTTACCCACTTCTGGCGGGTCTGTAGAGACGGTAGGTAGTGCAGTAGGAAACTGCTCCAAAACTTGTCGGCTAATACTTGGCTGTACCTCCACATTCGTCGGCCGTTCGCTTCTTCAGGCCGGTACATTGTCTGGGGTAACGCGGGATCTAGCCGCCCCATCAGGAGTGTGTTGGGGTCTGCGGAGATAACAGTGCTCAATCCACAGAACACAGGCTTCTTATTCTCAGCCTCCTCCTGACTGGCTTCCCTCGGGATAGGCGTGGGCCACTCTCCTTCCGGGAGCTTTAGGAATGCTGGGCCGTCACTGTAGACATTGCGACGGGTGAGGTCATCCAGGGGCATCCCCCGGGTGATGACGTCAGCTGGGTTCTGTTTTGTATCAACGTAGCGCCACTCTGTTTCTCCGGTTAACTCTTCGGTTAAGTCTTGAATCTCGGTGACTCTGACTCCCACGAAGACTTTGTACTTGCATGAGTCCGATTTGATCCAGGCGAGTACTGTCGTGGAATCTGACCACAGGATTGTTCTAGACACCGGTATGGTGAGCTCACGTTGGATGAGCGTGGCTAGGTGCGCTCCGGCTAGGGCTGCGCAGAGCTCTAGACGTGGGATAGATTGTTGCTTGCGTGGGGCTATTCTCGAGCGGGCGAGGACAAATGCTGTGTAGATCTCTCCCCCCCTTTCTTGGGCCCGCAAGTAGGCTACTGATCCGTATGCGACCTCTGAGGCGTCACTGAAGACGTGTAAGTCCATTTTACATGTCTCTGGCCTCACCGTGGGTGGGAAGTAGCTTCGGCGCATATTAACGCCTGGGAGTGAGTGGAGCTCCATCTCCCACTCTCTCCAGGTGGATGCAAGGTGTGCGGGAATGGGGTCGTCCCAGCCCTGGTCCTTGTCCCACAATGCTCGTACAATCATTTTTGCCCTGGTGGTGTACGGTAGAATACATCCTAGCGGGTCATATTGTCGGGCGAGTGTTGTGTACACACTCCGTCTGGTGGTCGGCGCCGCCGCCGGCCTTCCCTGCTCCGTAGTCAGGGGCTTGTGTCTGTAGTGAAGCGAATCTGTTTTGAATCGCCACACCAATCCCAGGGTCATCTCCTGGGCTTCTCCCGGGATTGTAGCCATCCAGGTCTCGCTGCTGGCTGCCTTGTCCTCGGAGGAGAGGCTGCGCAGTACTTGCGGATCGCTGCTGGCCCACTGCCTGAGATCAAAGCCGCCTTTGATCAATGAGGCGCGGAGTTTAATCAGGAGAGCCTCGGCTTCTTCCTGGGTTGAAAGGCTTTGTAGACAGTTGTCTACGTAGAAGCTGTTCTTTACGCTGTGTCGGACCTCTTCGTCCGCTGCTGGGTCCTCTGCTACATGTTTCTGTAGTGCAAATGTAGCACAGCAGGGGCTGCACGTCGTTCCGAAGGGGAGGACTTCCCATTGGTAGATGGCTGGGTGCTCATCTCCTGGCTTCTCTCTCCATAGGAACCGTAACAGGGGCTTGTCCTCCTCTACTAATCTCACCTGCAGGAACATTCCTTTAATGTCCCCGCTGATGGCCACCTTTTCCTGGCGGAAGCGGAGTAGAACGCCGAGTAGGGAGGGGCCGAGTGTGGGACCGGGCAGTAACTCTTTATTCAGATTTTGGGATCCGATCTGGTAGCTGCAGTTAAATACTATGCGGTCTTTACCGTTGTGATGGACCTTGTGGTGAGGCACGTACCACGATTCAGTGGTCTGGTCAGCCTCTTTAATGTCCATCTTTGTGACGTGTCCCGCTGTGATGAGCTTCTCAATCTCAGCGCGGTATACACTCTCTTGGGCGGGGTTCTTGGCTAAGCGCCGCTCCGTGTTCAGCAGGTACCGTTCTGTGGCGTCTGTCTTGGCGTGGAAAGTAGGCATTCCTTCTCGCCGCAGGAGTGGCGTGGCGTATCTCAACACGCCGTTGACCGGGACTCTCTTGGTCCCTGTCTCGAGGAGGTGAATGGCGTAAATGTCATCTTTAGAGCGAATGTCTTTCTTTCCGTTCTTAAAGGGCATTTGTTCCAAGGTCCATAACCGCTCTACGTGTTGCAGGAGTGCGGTTTCTCCCTCTGTGATTCGGGAGTGGAGACATCTAGTGGCTGTACTTCGGTTGAGAGATTTGGCGAGCGGGCCTTGGAGAGTCCATCCCAAACGGGTCTCGACTGCTGCAGGACAGCCTCGGGGTCCGGTATGAACCCGGTCTATCGGGACAATGAGGTCTGGATGGTCGGAGCCTATCAACAGGGTCGGCATAGCATTGTCTATGAGCGGGATCGGTAACTTGCGCAGATGTGCATATTTATCCATCAGCTTGGCGACGGGGTATGTGTACCGCGACAGTCCTATTTCTTGGCTGGTGAAAGCGTCTGTAATCTGGTACCGTCGCTCAGGCTGGCCGCTTGCTGCGATAGAGAATGAGACATTCTCGCCCTTTATCGTCTTCAAATCTCGTCTTATTGTCCGAATTGTCATTTGGGTTTCGCTTCCCCGCAGCCCTAGCTGGGCCGCAGCGGAGGCGAGCAGAAGGGTCTTCTCTGACCCGTCATCGAGGACGGCGTAAGTGTCCAGGACTTTATTCTGGTAGCTTAGTGTCACACGCACTACTTTTAGGAGTACTCGGGCTCCACTGCTGCTGGCGGGATCGATGTACATGACGCTCGCTTTGCTGCTGGATGGTGCGGGTGAAGGGCGCCGTCTGTTACTGTCGTGAAGTATGTCCAGATGGGCTCCATCGCACTTGGTGCACCTTTTCTTTAAGCGGCATTCGGCTGCCATGTGTGAGCGCGCACAGCGAAAACAGCGCTTGTTGGACTTTATCCATTGACTTGCTTCCTCCGCGTTCAGCTTGGGGAAGGAGTCACATTGCGCTAGCCAGTGTTCTTTCTCACAGTAGGGGCACACTATCTTCCACTTCTCCGTTCTGGAGGGGGTACTGTGGCTCCTGCTGCTCGGTACTGACTCCGATTGGTGCATCACAGTCACCGATCTTCTTCCATCATTTAGTCGTCTGGTTCCTTCTCTGGAGCCAGGGGTACTCCGTCCGAATGTATCTAGCCGTAGGCTGCTGACTTCTCTCGCCAGGAAGTCTGCTAGATCGAGGAGGTTCGGTTCGGGGCCATTCGGGTCTCGGTGGTCTCTCTGCCGCCTAAAACGCTCCTGTCGAGCGGGCGGCAGCTTCTCCAAGATCCTTTCCACATTTGAGTTGGCGTAAAGTTCATGCCTCCCCTTCTCTCTCTGCGCTCCCAACATCCCTACCAGGGACTGCACTCTGATGGACAGGTCGTCCAGTGCTCGATTGTCTATTGCTGGGGGTAAGCGGTCGATGTGTCGGATCTCCTGGATCACGTAATCCCATATGCGCCCATACCTCTGGTCCAATGCTACCAGCGCTGCTGTGTATGGGGTGGTGGAAGTCGCGTAGGCAAGCGCTATATTATGTGCGCGGGGTACCTTTAAGTGCTTCAGTAGGATGGCGTACTTATGGCGTTCATCCAATACATCCACCAACATGGTCTCCAGACACATGCGGAGTTCTGTATACTGGGCCCGGTTCTCTTGGGTGAAGTCGGGTACCATAGGCGTGCCAATGTATGACGCTGACTGTGGATACATCGGCGAGCGTTGGGGGAGAGGCCTCCTAGGCGAGTCTCCTCCCGCTCCTTGGTATGGGCTGGTACCGGCAGTGTACCATGGCCCGCTTGTCCAGGTGCTGTTCCTCGGTGCGGGTCGTGCGTCGTGCTCACCCGTGTATAGAGTCGGGGGTCTGTAGCGCAGCTCCGCGGGAGTATAGCCTGGGCTGTACCGGACCTCCTGGTCCGGTAGAGTACTGTGCTGTCGTCGGGCGTGGTTCTCCTCCTCTTCCTCTTCGTCTTCAGTTAGGTCATCCAGTGCTTGTAGTCTCTGGTTTAGCCTCTCCACAGGATATGCTGCTCCTTCCCGGTTGCTAGGTCTCGCTTGGACCGGTGGGGAGAGGTGGTCTGTGGGGGGTATAGACCTCGTCTGTTGGTCAAGTTCAGGGTTGTTTACTCGGCTAGGGGATGCCGCCCTGGAGGTGTGTCTAGACGAGTTCCTGGAGCCTCTGGCGGAGGGAGAGGGTGTTGTCCGTCTGATCAGCTGTTCTATTAGTTGCGCTTGCTGTCTGTCGCGCTCTGCGTCCCGTAGAGCACCAGCAGCTGCTCGCTGGCTGTCTGCTCGGTCTCGGGCCACATTCTCTTCCCTCTGAATGCGTCTTATTTCTAGACGTATATGCTCTTCTTCGCTCCGCTGCTGGATCTGCAGTCGGTCGCGTTCAGCAGCGGCGTTCAGGCTGATGAGGAAGGCCTGCTGTAGGGTCCTCTCTGCCTCGCTGGGAGAGGGCGGTTGTATAGGGGAGCCTTCCCTCGGGGTACTCCTTGCGGAGCCTTGGAGCTCTATCTCCACGGTGCTCTCCCCGTCTTCTTCCGTGCCGAGTTCTCTCTCGGTAGCGTTGTATTCCTCCCGGGACTCATCGGGGACTACTTCTTCAGTACTGGCGGGGTGTGAAGTCATGTCTGGTTCCCACTGGTCCCCACCGTGAACTTGGTCAGTTACATTAGAACCCGTAGGGGCCTCTATGGTCGGGGTAGTCTGGGCGTTGGGGTTAGACATACTTTTACTTTCTAGTTTTACCGCGTTTACTGTTAGTAGAAGACTAGGTTGTTGACTGACAGCGTAAGCCTCTAAGTACTGAGGGAGCCGTCGTTCGCGCTGCGGGCGTTGGTTAGGAGGATCGTTTCGTGGAGTGTTCATCATAGGCCATTTCAATATTAATAACACTATATTAATATTACACTAATTACCCTCCGGCTCGAAGGACCAATTGTAACTGAGGGGTACAATTCCCTGACTGTATTACTAGATATGATACTTACTACCACTACCTTTGTACTTAATATTCGGCCACCCAGTACACGGCATAAATATATTATGATGAACACTGTCACGTAGATGAAACGGATCCAACACAAATGTACGAATTAGAAATAGGTCTTTATTTCTACACAGCGATTGTGTGTAGAGCAAGCACTTAATCAAATCAATCACATTTATGAATGGGAATTAGTATGCACTTTTATGGCAAGAGTATTCGTCGGTATATCAATAGAGAATGTCCAATCTCTGAAGGCGCAGGTGGTACATATACGACCTGGAATAGTTTAAGGAATAACAGCAATGATACTTTAATGATTATATACTGGATACACTAGGGGGGGTTAATCCGGTCGCTTGTAAGCCGACAGGAGTAGGAAGGGGGGGGGGGTAGAATCCGGCTGCCTCATCCGGCCAAGGGTATCCCAGGTGAACCCACTGTAGTGCCGTTCAATGCGCCGGCGATCCTTGGACCACAGATGAAAGCAGATGGACTCTTTGTGGGCCGGCGTCCTCCGGTCCACGGAGGAGAGACGTGAAGCGACCTCGTCTTGCAGAGCGTCTCCTCACCTTGCGTCCTCTCCAGGGGGGGGGTTCCAACACACGGCAGTGTCGGGGGTCTTTATCCATGGAATAATCAACGTATACAAAGCATAATCCGTGCCTGGGAAGGCGGGCTGTCGTCGGTAGAATAATCCGGTATACAGGTCCACTCGCTCGTCGGCTCTGGGGCTCCTCGGGTGCAGCTTCACGTGGGGTCAACCACCCTGGATAAGCAGCCAGTTCTCTGCCCGAAACGATGGGGTACTGACTACGGTAGTATTCTCACCGTACGAAGCACTATATATTAACAGACTATTATTAGCTTAATAGACTACGTCCAACTCGACGATATAGTGCCAAATATGACTATTCAAATATTAATATACACGATGTCTCAATACCGATGGTAGGCGAACTTGGCCTTACTCCCACACGTGGCGTCGCGGGGAGGCTTTACGTCTGTGACTCTATTGGAGGGTAAGAAACTGGACTGAAAAGGAAGTCCTACTTTAGTAGCGCAGTATATATACGCACTATGAACAAATAGTCCCATTAGTGGTGCGGTAGCCAGATTCCTACGCGGAACTAGGACTTGTTCGTACATGTTGAGCGGTACGTTTGAACTGGGTCTGGGGGTATGGCAGCCTGGCACCAAGGTCTCGACCAATAGTAGAATGGAGACTATTATGGGATGTTCAGTAGGCTAGAATTAATATTCAATGCATATTGTACAAGGAATATACAAGGGACATCAGGGAATATTAGAGAATATACAAATACAATTAAATATATATATATAAATAAATATATATATTCGGTTTAATCTGGCCCTTCACAACACTGACCATCTATCAAGTAACAACCTTCATGAATCTTCTCAATCTGACTTTAGAACCTTCCACTCCACTGAAACAGTGTTTACTAAAGTCACAAACGACCTACTGCTTTCTCTCGATTCTAACTTAACCTCTTAAACCCTAGCCATATTTTCAGAAAATTCGCCTAAAAATACATACCTAAGTAAATGGAAGATTTGTGAGGGTTCGCCTGTCCCTGGGACCTTCTCCTCTCCTCAACAGCCCCCACCCTTGCATAGACTTTCCTCTCCTCCTCACCAGCCCCCACCCTTGCATAGACTTTCCTCTCCTCCTCACCAGCCCCCACCTTTGGACAGACTTTTATTCCTGGCCTTTGTGTTGTCTCCCATGTGTTTTAACCTTGTGTTATCTTTAGTCTTGTTCCCTTGTTAATTGTTTTATTTGTCCCTTGTATGGTGGTTGTTTACTCTGTCTTGTTCAGTCTTTTCTTGTGTGGTTAGTTTTGTTTGTTTCCCTGTTTAGTTCCCCAGAGTGTTTGGTCTTGTGTTTCTCCCCATGTGTGCCTTGTTGGTAATTAGCCCTCCTGTGTCCCATGTCTTAATTAGTCTGTCTATATATGCTGTGTGTTTCCTGTCCTCCATTGTCAGTTCATTATTGGAGTTCCTTGTTTTGAGATCCCTGTCTTGATGTTCCTTAGTATCCTGTCCTTGCTGTTACCCTCGTCCTTGCGCTGTCATTCGTTCCTTGTCTCCCTATTTTTCAGTAAGTCTAGTTTTTCAGTTTGTATTGTCATCTTTGTTTTCGTTTTTACAGTCTCGTTTTATTAGTGTTTATTTTGTAGATTAGTTGTGCCTTCCCCTACCAGCTCTGCTGTGGTTCCTCTGTTGTTTTTGTACCTGCTCTCATTTATGAGATTCCTTGTTTTGGTTGCTACCCTTTTTGAAGTAAAGAATTTTTTGGCTGGCTCCACGTCTCGTTCCACTCGTCTGCCTGTTCTCTCCTCGTTCTGTTCCGCGATTGGGTCCTCAGACAACACTATCCATAACAGAATGAACCGACCATGTTTGGACCCAGCAAACAGAACGAGGGAGGCCCTGAGCACCCTGGCTACCCTAGCCATGAGTGATGTCCGATCCTTCTCATTGATGGAGAAGGGGGCTGCCCAGCAGCTAATCCACTCAGTCATGGATTGGAACCCTGAGCCGGCCCCACAGCTGGACATTTACCTAAGGACCTGGTTGGAGTGCCTATTCCCAGTTTCAGTCTCCAGCCAGGCCTCTACTGCCAGTCCAGTCTCCAGCCAAGCCTCTACTGCTGGTAAGGTCTCCACCACCAGCATGGCCTCTACTGCTAGCGTAGCTCAGGCAGCTAGCACTAGCCCGATAGCTAACACTGCCCCTGTAGCAGTTAGCTTAGGCCCCGCAGCTCTCACTGCTCAGGCAGCTAGCACTAGCCCGATAGCTAACACTGCCCCTGTAGCAGTTAGCTTAGGCCCCGCAGCTCTCACTGCTCAGGCAGCTAGCACTAGCCCTATAGCTAACCCTGCCCCTGTGGTTAGCCTAGCCCTTGTAGCTTCGACAGCTACCCCGTTAGCTCCTACTGCTACCAAGTCACGGAGAGCTAGAAAATCTAGGAAGGCTAGCTTAGGCCCCGCAGCTCTCACTGCTCAGGCAGCTAGCACTAGCCCGATAGCTAACCCTGCCCCTGTGGTTAGCCTATCCCTTGTAGCTTCGACGGCTACCCCGTTAGCTCCTACTGCCAGCATGGCCCCAGTTGTTAGCATAGCTACTGCTAGCACCTCAGCCCTGTCTGCTAGCTTAGCCCCTGCTGCTAACCAGGCCTCAACAGCTAGTACAGCCCCGTCTGATAGCTTAGCCCCTGCTGCTAACCAGGCCTCAACAGCTAGTACAGCCCCGTCTGATAGCTTAGCCTCTGCAGCTAACCAGGCCTCAACAGCTAGTACAGCCCTGTCTGATAGCTTAGCCTCTGCAGCTAACCAGGCCTCAACAGCTAGGACTGCCCCGTCAGCTAGCTCGTTCCCTATGGCCCCAGTTTCTCTGGTCTCGGTTCCTTGGTCTGGCCCTCCAGCCAGCGTTAACTATCCTGCTAGAACTGCCCCTTCAGTTATCAGGATGGGTTATTTCCGTGTTACTCCGACTAACACCTCAGTCTCGTCTGCTAGAGCCCCTGCTGCTAGCACCTCAGTCTCTTCCGCTAGAGCCCCTGCTGCTAGCCTCTTAGTCCTGTCCGCTAGAGCCCTTGCTAATAGCGTTTCAGTCTCGTCTGCTAGAGCCCCTGCTGCTAGCCTCTTAGTCCTGTCTGCTAGAACCCCTGCTACTAGCACCTCAGTCTCGTCGGCTAGAGCCCCTGCTGCTAGCACTAGCCAGGTAGCTAACCCGGTCTCTACTGCCAGTTTAGCCCCTGCTAGAGCGGCTCTTGCTGCCCCTGTTCCTCCTCCAGCTCCCGGGAGGTCCTGTTTTTCCGCAGTACAGGCATGCTCCTGTAGCGAGCCTGTGTCGGCGTTCGCTGGGAGGGAGACGTGAGCGGTCGAGATCCACGGGCTCGGAGGAACTATTTTCTTCAGCGCGGGCGGCACGACGAGGCGGACCGGGTATAGGCGAACGAGCGGTGCTAGCTTTCTCTCAACGACGTTCCCGAAGACGCAGGTCCAGTTCCCTGGCCAAATGGATTAGCTCGCTCAGGGAGGTGGGTCTTTCTTTGGACGCAAGCTCGTCTTTAATAGCGTCGTTCAAGCCCTGGCGAAAAGCACCTCGCAACGGTGTGTCCCCCCAGTCGGAGCCGGCGGCGAGGATGTGGAAATCGATAGCGTATTCGCTTACGCTGCGGCTTCCCTGGCGGATCGAGAACAAGCCGGAGGCCCCCTCTGAGCCATCTGGAGGGTGGTCAAACACTTTACGCATGTCGTCGACGTACTCGGAGTACGAATTGCAGAGGAAGGAATTGTTGAAGTGGAGAGCGGTGGCCCATTTCAACAGGTAAGCCACTTTAGACCTATCGCTGTGAAACGTGTGGGGTTGTTGTTCGAACACTAACGAGCACTGAAATAAAAACGCACGGCATTTGGAGATGCTTCCGTCGTAACGTTCTGGTGCGGGGACAGGGGGTTCCCTATGCGGGGGGCTTGGTGCAGCGGGGGTAGCGGCTGGTGGGCCCTGCTGTGCCAAGTGTGCCTCGATAAGTAGATACTGTTTCTCTCGCTCAACGGAGTCGAGGGCGAGATCAGCCAGCTGTGCCGTGACGGCGTCTAGGGAGTGAGCGAGTTGGTCAACACGGGCGGTCTGGCCGTTGATGATACTCACAGACTGCTTCTGAAACTTCTTCCATTCCTCGGTCTCGTGTACAGCTGGTGCTGTCATCATGGTCGTGGTATACTGTGAGAACTGGGGTCTGGAGCACAGCCCAATTGCTGAATACACGAGAAGAGATAGGAGCGGTTTCAAGGGTGTTTAATGTTCAATTGTGCAACACAGGAATTGGGGGGAAATAGAACGGGGTTAGGTTCTGTCCTGTGGCTGCCGCGGCGGCAGTGAGCGAGCAAGCGGTCCTGGTGCTTGTCGTGGGAGCTGCTGGGTGGCAGCGGGAGAATAGGTGTTCCTCTTCGGGAACAGGTGACGTCCAGGCAGGGACGGCGGTCCTTTGGGGCACAGGAGAGAAACGGGTTAGAGCAAGCAAATACACGGAGGGTATCTAGCAGCAGAGCTTTCGGCAGAGACGTCGTACCTGGGCAGTGGTAATTAATACCACGACAGCTTCTGGTCAGCCTCGAGGTGTAGAAATAGTCCCCTCATCAGGGAAGGATTGAGTGCAGCTGGGGAGAGTGGGGTGCTTGACCGTGTGTGAATTAGGGGGATGGAATACAGCTGGGCGTATGAGGGTGAAGGAAGAAAGAGAGGATGAGGAGGAGTGCGCAGTGGATAGAGAGGGGGATGAAGAGGAGCGTGTGGAGGACGTGAGGGGAAAAGGAGGGGGAGTGAAGTAGGCCCGTGCTGTGATTATGACATATATATATAGAAAATAAGTCTCAATTACAAAGCTTTAATCATAGTTGTATTACAAAGTGTCAGTCTGGTAAATAAAGGTTGGTGATGGCTTCTATGAGCCTAGAAGCAATGACTGTACTGGGGTGATATTAGATATCTATAGATCATTGCATGAACCATGTACATTGGAAAATCAAATAATATAAAGGGAATGTTAAAATGTCTGATTCATCCAGAGGGGAGAAAATGAGCCTCTCCCTCCTTAGCAGCAAAGGAGGGGGCCACAAGCAGACCCCCCTCTGTTTGCTGTAGGAGACCACACGAGGAGGAAGACAGGGGGGCGGACCGCCCCCAGAAGACAAACCTGTTTGGAACCCAAGAAACAGAAGAATGCCTGTTTTTAGAATCAAGAACCAATTGGAACAGAACGCCATATATATATAATATAACTGATTGGCTATGAATCAAGTCAACTTGTGACATCATTTTGAGTATAAAAAGGAAAACTCATTGTTAAGAGAGGAGGCCAGACACCCGAAACCCCAGGGGTTCTGCGCCTCACACCGCCCACCAGAGAATGCTTGATGCCATTTCATGTGAGTAAAATCATGGACATTGTTGTGATATAGTGTAAAATGTATCTTAGACCAGGTTTTACTCATGTGGAAATGCTCAGTCTATTCTCTATTTCATTTGATAAACATGACTATTGTTTTATGTACAGACTGGGTTTGATGTGCAAACCTTATCAATCCTTTTGTACAACATGTTTGATGTACTATGAAATCATCCCTGTATGTAAATGCTATATCCACCTTTGGGCCCCGAGGCAATAAAATATGAGTTTGAATGAGAACTCTGTTGTCTGACTGCACTAATTATTCCTCTCTGGCTATTTTTGGGAGTCAGATGAGAGGAACCACGTTACCATTCTCCTTCTCTCCCTCTAGTTGGCAACCTCAATGCACTGTAATTAATCTAATGTATTAACTTAATATACGACAATAGTCTATCAGTGAGCTGGATGCAATCATACCTTGAGGGGAGGGAACAGATGGTGGAGGTAAACGGTACCCTATCCCCCCCCCCTCACAGTGAGCTGTGGTGTTCCACAAGGAAGCATACTAGGACCGCTACTGTTCCTAATTTATGCAAATGACATGTCGTCATCTTGTGACTGCAACTTGTTCCTGTTTGCGGACGACTCAGCCCTGCTGGTCTCTGACAAGAACAAGTTACAGGTTGAAAAAACCCTCAGCTCGGAACTAGGCAGAATCTGCATATGGCTTGCTGATAACAAACTATCATTACACATGGGCAAAACAGAGTCCATTCTCTTCGGTTCAATTAACAAACTCAGCAAGACCGACGGCTTCTCAGTTGCAGTGGGTGACAATATTGTCACAAGGAAAGATGAAATTACCTACCTGGGTTCCATCCTAGAGGCTAATCTGTCCTGTGACAAAATGGCATCCAATGTAATAAAAAAAAGTCAATCAACGAACTCGATTCTTGTACCGGATCTCCTCTCTGGTAAACAGGAATACCCTGAAGACTCTGGCAGGAACACTCATTCAAGGGTACTACGACTATGCTTGCACCTCATGGTACCAAAGCACCTCAAAGGCGATAAAAACAAAATTACAAACATCTCAAAACAAACTGGTCAGACTACTGCTTGACCTTACTCCTAGAACCCACCTCACCCCTGCCCACTTTGACAACCTAGGATGGCTTAGAGTAGACGACAGAGTACAGCAACTTGCAATGGGCCTGGTCTACAAGATACACTATACGACTAAGGTACCCATGTACATGTCAAAATACTTCCCAAAGGTCAGTGAATACCACGATCACAACACCAGAGGGAGCTCCACAAATCATGTTAAACCCAGATTCGGCTCAAACAAGGGACTAAACACGTTTCGCAATTATGCCACATCAATGTGGAACGCCCTACCCAAAGCTGTAAAGGAATGTGAATCACTACCCACTTTCAAAACCACTCTCAAGGAACACCTACGGGAGACTGCAATTCGAAACTGGCCCCTGTAAATGTCCTAACCCAACCCCCTCCAATGTACAGTAATTTACCTAGTATGGTTTTGTCAATATTCCAATGTACAGTTTTGCTTGCTTGTACAGTGTTTCCCCCCCCCCCCCAACCCCCTCCAATGTAAATTACCTCGTATGGTTGTCAATATCCCAATGTACAGTTTTGCTTGTACAGTTGTACAGTGTTTCCCCCCCCCAACCCCTCCCTACCCAACCCCCCCCCACACAACCCCACCCAACCTCCTCCAATGTACAGTTTTTACGTCAAATGTATATACTCCCTTTTCTGGACTCTTTTTGTATCACAAACAGTACTGTATTTGCAAATCTGGTATGTCATAAATGTATAGATGTAGCAGTACTGTCTATCTGTATGTCATGTATATCATATTATGTCCTGATGAATTGAAAATGGGGGACCCTGATGTAAACAAGACGAAAGTCTTTCTCTGGTCTGCATCCCCTTAACAATTGTGTGTATTGAGCTGTACTGTGTTGTACCCATTCTGCAATCTGTTAATAAAGTTTTCAATCAATCAATCAATCAATCAATCAATCAATCAATCAGTCAAATGCATAGAAATTAAAAAACAATAAAAACAACCTCAAAGTTCTGTATTGTAATTGTGATCTATGGACACAATCAGACTAAATGAAGTAAAATAAACAACTACTTGTCTGTTTTCGATATTTTATTGCCACTAGTTTGACATAAGACATGTTAACTCATTGGCTGCCAGCTATTAGCCTTATCCTGTGGTAGCTACTGCCACGCTGTAAATTATGGGAGTTAGTCACCTTGTTTGTAGAGCTAAATCTATATTCTATATCAGGGCTAGGCAACCCTAGGCACGCGTGCCTGCATAGGCACGCGAGGGCATTTGCATAGGCACAGGGGGCAACAATTAAAAAAAAGAAGAAAAAAAATTCATTTTTTTTTTTTTTGCTTTGAAATATTATAGTGAAATATTTTGCACTGTTGTCGCATTTATCTTGTTGAAATCCTCCCACAGGTTCTTTTTACTACCACATATTTAATTGAGACCCTTTATTTGTTTATTATTTCAATTTAGCTGGAAATGCATTGCTACATCATTCAGTAACATTTGCAGAGCCTTATAACAAAAACATTATTACGGTCACCATTGTGACCAGTGGGATTAATCAACAAATTTTATTATTTATTTTTCTATTTCATTGAACATTGCACATGTTAAAAGCAATTTTTTTACTCAAAATGTGAGTATTACCAAGTCAACTTGTGTTCTTAAAACAATGACAATAAACATAGTTTTATTAGGTTGAAATAATGTGGTTGTGTACTTATTTTTCTGTTAACTTATTATGGATTGAAAACTGAAAACCTTAATGCACAGTAACTGAACTCAATATTTTTAAGTTCTGGTAACTTATTATTTTTATTTTTTTTACAGTGTAGTCTTGCGATCAATCAAAACTTATTTACACGATATACCTCACATTCACCCTCCATTCACATAATGATGTAATAATGTAAAAATTGTCATTAAAAATACCTGATTATGAGAAGAAAAAAATTACGATGCATGGAATATTGTTGAGGCACACTAGTTACAACTATATTTCAAACAGGCACTCCATGTCAAAAAGGTTGCTGACCCCTGTTCTATATTATAGCAATGGATACATACTATAGTCATTTGACATTGAGTTTCTTCCAGTCAAGATGCAAAAAAGAGATAATTTTTCCATCCATACGTTCCCGTGTTATACCGGGGTGAATATAAGTATGGTTTTAGAGCAGTCTAGGGTAATTCATGAAACGCTTAGTGTAACTGAGGGGTACAATTCCCTGACTGTATTGATAAGTATGGTATCATTAAACCACTACCGCTTTATGTACTTTAACTACTGGCCATACAGTACACAATATCTAAGTATGATGAACACTTTCCCACATATGAAATCAGGTCCACACAAAGGTAATTAGTCAAATATTTAATATATAGCAAAAGGTACATATAATAGTTACTTATTACATTTATGATTTGAATGCACTTGTAAGGCAAATGAGTATTCGTAGGCAAATCAACACCGAATGTCCAATCTCTGGTTACGCAGGAAGCAAGTATACAACCTGGCTCTTAGGGAATTATAACGATGGCACTTAATGATTATAGCGGGATATACTGTAAAGGGTCCTGCCGGTTGTAAGCCAGTAGGGGGGGTAGGAGAGCCGTCGGCTGTATCCCGTCTGGTCAACGATTTCTAGGGAGAATTCAGGTACAGAACACAGTGCCCGTAGAATCTTGATCCACAGATGAATACACTTGGGCTCTCTTGTAGACGATAGCTGTAGCTGTAGCTGTAGGTCCACAACGAAGAAGAAGCGAGGCGACCTCAGTCTGGTCTGAGCGCCGTCTCACCTTGGCTTCTCTCGGGGTAAATCCAACACTCACCGGTGTTGGCGATTATCCGCTCCACAAATCAAAGCACCAAAGCAAATAGATATTCTATGCCGTATAGGGCTCAGCAGTCGTCGGGGTAGGTAATCTAATGTGCAGGTCCACTCGGTCCTCGCCTAGAACTCCTCGGATGAAAGCACCACGTGTGGTCTGCCCAACCTGGTTAAGACTCTAGATAACACGAGGAAGCGATGGGGGTGCTGCTCACTTTAGAACTCTAACCACACGATGCACCATACATAATAGACTATTATTACTTAATAGAAATACGGTGCCAAACTCTGGCAATTCAGCTATTAATTCGCACGAGGTCTCACTGCTATTCTAAGGCCAAACAGGCCATACTACACCGCACGCGGTATCGTGGGGTGAGGCTTCACGTCTTGTTACTTAGTTGGGTAGAAGGGTAAAGGACTAAGAGGAATTCTACATTTCTTGCGCCATATTTATATGCACGGTGGACAAATAGGGCCACTCTGCTTTCGGTAGCCGTATTCCTGCACGGAGCCGGGACTAGTAAGGGCATGTCTCGTCGGTACCTTTGAACTTGAACGCCAGGGGCTGGTCCTTTTGTCCAATAAGAGAATGAACTATTATGGGCTGTAGTAGAATAAAGGGATATTCCGTGTATATGTACAAGGAATATACAAGGGATATCAAACGATATACAAATACTATTAAATATATATCCATAAATAAATATATATATTCGGTTTAATCTGATCCTTCACAACAGCCGCCCCCTAATTAGTCCCACCTAATTAGCTAAGCAGAGACAGATTAACCGCACTGTCCACTACTCAATGTCCGCTGTAAGGGTCAGTCAACTCACAAAGTCATGGGGTCATGGTCGTCATCAATAGTATCAGGGAGCCTTGGCAGTTCTATTAGCCTCGCCACGGGTCGGGTGTAGGTCCGCCCTTGGACGAGCACTTCAGCTGCTCGGACCTTTCCATCGGCACCGGTGATCACTTTGCTTACGCGGCCAGCCGGCCACATAGCTCTGGGTAGTGACCGGTCGATAATCATGACGACTGTTCCTTCTGTCAAATTGTCTCTCTCTTTTACCCACTTCTGGCGGGTCTGTAGAGACGGTAGGTAGTGGAGTAGGAAGCTGTTCCAAAACTTGTCAGCCAGTACTTGACTGTACCTCCACATTCTTCGGCCGTTCGCTTCTTCAGGCCTGTACATTGTCTGTGGTAGCGCGGGGTCCAGCCGCGCCATCAAGAGGGTGTTGGGGGGTGACTGGGTCGACATCTGCTACATCACTTGAGACGTAACCGAGGGGCTTTGAGTTCAATACTCCCTCGATCTCCGTGAGGACTGTCATTAGGACTTCTTCCGCCACAGTCTGGGCCCCAAGCACGGCGTACAGGGCTGTCTTTATGGAACGTACTTCTCGTTCCCAGGTTCCACCGAAGTGAGGTGCGTTCGGGGGATTAAACTGGAAGTCAATCTGGGATGGAGCGAGGTGGGTCTTAAGTTCTGGGCCCATAGCTTGGAAGCTCTCTCTCAGCTCTCTTTCTCTGCCTTTGAAGTTTGTCCCGTGATCAGACAACAATGTAGACGGTTTTCCTTTCCGTGATGTGAATCTTCGGAAGGCCATAAGGAATGAGTCTGTGCTCATGGTTGGGAGGAGTTCGATATGTATCGCTCTGGTGGTCATGCATTTGAATACAATACCCCACCGCTTCTCGGTTCCTCTTCCTCTCTTTATATACAGCGGGCCAAAACAGTCCATACCGGTGGAGTGAAAGGGCTTGTCGCCGAGTCGGAGGCGACAGGGAGGTAGGTCAGCCATCCGGGGTATACTGGGCTGCGCGCGCCACTTACGGCAGTCTAGACAGGTTCGCTGGAAGCGCCGCACTGCTTCTCTCCCTTGCAGTATCCAATAACGACGTCTGATCTCCGCGAAGACTCTCTCTGCCCCTGCGTGGTGCACATCCTCGTCGTATTTCTTTATGATCAGCTCTGTGACCTTGTGTCGGCTGTTCAAGACTATCGGGTACTTAACGTCATCCGGTAGGTCTGGGGCTCTCCGCAGACGACCACCCACTCTGATGAGATTATGGGCGTCGCTCTCGGGGGCTAGGTGGAGCAGTCTGCTGTCTGATGGGACGGGCTTTGCTCCCTGTAGACAGGCTAGCTCATCGGGGAACGAGTCTCTCTGGGCTCGTTGTAGTAGAAGGAGTTCTGCTTTTTCGTAGTCAGCTGCTGAAATGTCAGTTGTGGGCTGAACCTCTGGGTGGTGCCACAGAAATGTCTTTAGCTGCGCACTCTCTAGGGTGAGGCAATCGTCTAGAACCGGGTCTGTGGGGTCGAGTGTGTGTGTCAACCCACAGAACATAGGTTTCTTGTTCTCTGCCTCCTCTTTACTCGCCTCCCGTGGGGTGGGTGTAGGCCACTCTTCTTCGGGGAGCTTGAGGAACTCTGGCCCGTCACTGTAGAGGTTGTGACGGGTGAGGTCATCCAGGGACATTCCCCGGGTGATGACGTCAGCTGGGTTGTGTTTGGTGTCCACATACCTCCAGCTGGTTACTTCTGTTAACTCTTGAATCTCGGTGACTCTGACTCCCACGAAGACCTTGTATCTGCACGAATCAGACCGGATCCATGTGAGTACGGTCGTGGAGTCTGACCACAAGATTGTTCTTTGCACCGGGATGGTGAGTTCACGTTGGATTAACGTGGCGAGCTGCGCTCCTGCTAGGGCTGCACAGAGCTCTAGGCGCGGGATAGATTGTTGCTTGCATGGGTCTATTCTTGAGCGAGCCAGGATGAAAGCAGTATGTATTTCTCCTCCCTCCTCTCGGGCACGCAAGTAAGCCACCGAACCGTAGGCTACTTCGGAGGCGTCACTGAATACGTGCAGGTCGATCTTGCATGTCTCTGGCCTCACTGTGGGTGGGAAGTAGCTGCAGCGTATATTAACACCTGGGAGTGAGCGGAGTTCCGTCTCCCACTCTCTCCATGTGGATGCAAGGTGTTCGGGTATGGGATCGTCCCAGCCCTGGTCTTTGTCCCATAGCGCTCTTACAATCATCTTTGCCCTGGTGGTGTAAGGTAGAATACATCCCAACGGGTCATATTGTCTGGCGAGTGTTCTGTATACACTCCGTCTGGTGGTCGGTATTGCCGTCGACCTTCCCTGCTCCTTGATCAGGGGTTTGTGTCTATAATGGAGCGAGTCTGTTTTGAAGCGCCAGACTAGTCCCAGTGTCATTTCTTGGGCTTCTCCTGGGATGGTCGCCATCCAGGTGTCGCTGCTCGCGGCCTTGTCCTCGGGGGAGAGGCTGCGCAGTACTTGCGGGTCGCTGCTGGCCCACTGCCTGAGATCAAAGCCGCCTTTGATCAGGGAGACGCGGAGCTTGAGTAGGAGAGCCTCGGCTTCTTCTGGCGTCGAGACGCTTTGTAAACAGTTGTCCACGTAGAAACTATTTGTCACACTTTGTTGGACCTCTTCATCTGCTGCTGGGTCCTCTGCGACGTGCTTTTGCAGTGCAAACGTAGCACAGCATGGGCTGCATGTGGTTCCGAAAGGGAGGACTTCCCATTGATAGATGGCTGGGTGCTCATCTCCGATCCTCTCTCTCCATAGGAACCGCAGCAGGGGCTTGTCCTCCTCCACTAGTCTCACCTGCAGGAACATCCCTTTGATGTCGCCGCTGATAGCCACCTTGTCCTGGCGGAAGCGTAGTAGCACGCCTAGTAGGGAGGGGCCGAGTGTTGGGCCGGCCAAGAGTTCTTTATTCAGATTTTGTGATCCGATCTGGTAGCTGCAGTTAAACACAATGCGATCCTTGCCGTTGTGGTGGACCTTGTGGTGCGGCACGTACCATGATTCGGTTGTCTGATCGGCCTCTTTAATGTCAATTTTCTTTATGTGTCCCGCTGTGATTAATTTGTTAATCTCAGCGCGGTACACAGCTTCTTGAGCGGGGTCTTTGGCTAGGCGCCGCTCTGTGTTCAATAGATACCGCTCCGTCGCCTCTTTTGTGGCGTGAAAGGTGGGCATTCCCTCTCGCCTCAGGAGTGGAGTTGCGTATCTCATCACTCCGTTGACGTTGACTCTCTTTGTCCCGTGCTCGAGGAGGGCTATAGCGTAGATATCTTCCTTAGAACGAATGTCTTTCTTTTCGTTCTTAAAGGGCATTGTCTCTAGTGTCCATAGCCTCTCGACATGCTGCAGGAGTGTGGTGTCTCCTTCTGTCGCTCTGGAGTGGAGGCAGCTAGTGGCTGCTGTTCGGTTAAGAGACTTGGCGAGGGGGCCTTGTAATGTCCATCCTAGGCGGGTCTCGACTGCTGCAGGACAACCTCTGGGTCCTGTATGGACCCGGTCTATCGGGACTATGAGGTCTGCATGGTCAGAGCCTATCAGCAGGGTCGGGGTGGCACCGTCTATGAGCGGGATGGGGAGTTGACGCAGGTGCACATATTTCTCCATCAGCTTGGCGATGGGGTAGGTGTACTGCGATAGTCCTATTTCTTGGCTGGTGAAAGCATTAGTAATCCTGTACTGTCTCTCGGGCTGCCCGCTTGCTGCGATAGTGAAGGAGACATTCTCGCCCTTTATCGTCTTCAGATCTCGTCTTATTGTCCGAATAGTCATCTGGTTCTTGCTCCCCCGTAGCCCCAGCTGGGCCGCAGCGGACGCGAGGAGAAGGGTCTTCTCTGACCCGTCATCAAGGACGGCGTAAGTGTCCATGATCTTATCTTGGTAACTCAGTGTTACACGGACCACCTTTAAGAGCACCTGGGCGCCGCTGCTGCTAGCGGGGTCAATGTACATAACACTTGCCTTTGTGCTGCTGGATGGTGCAGGCTTTCTTTTGTTACTGTCGTGTAGGACATCTAGATGGGCTCCGTCACACCGACTACACCTCTTCTTTAGGCGGCACTCGGCTGCCATGTGACTGCGCTCACATCGGTAACAGCGCCTGTTGGACTTTATCCAGTGACTCACTTCTTCAGCGGTCATCTTCTTGAACTGGTCACATTGTGACAACCAGTGTTCCTTCTCGCAGTACGGGCACACCATCTTCCACTTCTCTTTCATCGAGGGGGTACTGTGGTTCTTGCTGCTCGGTACTGATTCTGATTGGTGCATGACAGTCACCGATCTTCGGCCATCGTTTACTCTCCTAGGTCCCTCTCTGGAGCTTGGTGTGCTCCGCACGAACGTATCCAGCCGTAGGCTGCTGACTTCTCTCGCCAGGAAGTCGGCTAGGTCTAGGAGGGATGGCTCGGGACCGTTAGGATCACGGTGGTCTCTTTGCCGCCTGAAGCGCTCCTATCGGGCGGGCGGCAGCTTCTCTAAAATCCTCTCGACGTTCGAGTTTGCGTATAGTTCGTGCATACCCTTTTCTCGTTGCGCCCCCAGCATCCCTACCAGGGATTGTACTTTTATAGACAGGTCGTCTAGTGAGCGATTGTCTGTTGCTGGGGGTAGGCGGTCAATATGCCTTATCTCCTGTATTACGTAATCCCATATACGTCCATATCTCTGGTCCAGCGCTGCTAGAGCCGCGGTGTATGGGGTCGTAGAGGTGGCATAGGCCAGCGCTATGTTGTGCGCTCGGGGCACTTTCAGGTGCTTCAATAATATTGCATACTTGTGGCGTTCATCAGCGACATCCACCATCATTGTCTCTAAGCACATCCGGAGCTCTGTGTACTGTGCTCGATTCTCATGGGTGAAGTCTGGAAACGTCGGTGTGCCAATGTATGACGCCATGGATGGCTGGCACATCGGTGAGCGTTGGAAGAGAGGCCTCCTGGGCGAGTCTCTTCTTACGCCTCTCGGTGGGCTGGTACTGGCAGGGTACCATGGCCCGCTGGTCCAGGTGCTATTCCTCGGGACTGGTTGTGCGTCATGCTCACCCGTGAATTGAGTCGGGGGTCTGTAGCGCAGAGCCGCGGGGGTATAGCCTGGGCTGTACTGGACCTCCTGGTCCTGTGGAGTAATGTGCTGCTGTCGGGCTTGACTCTCCTCTTCTCCCTCTTCTTCTTCTGCCAGGTCATCTAGATCCTGTAGTCGTTTATTTAGCCTCTCCGCGGTGTCCGCCGTTCCTTCCTTGTAGCTGGGTCTCACTTGGACCGGTCGGGGAAGGAGTTCGGAGGGGGGTGTAGACTCTCTCTGGTGGTCGAGTTCAAGGTCGCCTGCTCGGTCAGGGGAGGGTGCCCTTGACACGTGTCTTGATGAGGCCCTGGAACCCCTTGTGGAGGGAGGGGGTGTTGCCCTGGTGATCAGCTGCTCCATTAGCTGCGCTTGTAGTCTGTCGCGCTCGGCTTGTAGTCTGTCGCGCTCACCTTGTAGTCTGTCGCGCTCGGCATCGCGCTTGGTGAGATCTGCTTCTCTTTGGGCACCGGCAGCGGCACGCTGGGTGTCGTCCCGGTCTCTTGCCATATTCTCTTCCGTCTGAAGGCGTCTCAGCTCCAGACGTATGTGCTCTTCTTCGCTCCGTTGCTGCGCTTGGAGTTGTTCGCGCTCGCTAAGCGTCTGTGCTTGGAGTCGATCGCGTTCACCCTGAAGTCGATCGCGTTCACCCTGAAGTCGATCACGTTCGGTAGAGGCTGTCAGGCTGGCGAAGAACGCCTGTGACAGCATCCTCTCCGCCTCGCTGGGGGAAGACGCTTGTAGAGGTGAGCCGCTCCTGGCTGTACCCGTTGGGGATGCGTTCCCCTGCGGGGATTCCTGGAGCTCTATCTCCTCGGCGCTCTCCTCATCTTGTTCTGTGCAGAGTTCCATCTCTGGAGGGTTGTCTTCCTCCCGGAGCTCTGGGGGGACTACTTCTTCGGTATTGGCGGGGGGTAAAGTCGTGTCAGTTCCCTCCTGGTCCCCACCGTGAGCTTGGTCAGTTACATTAGAACCCACTAGGGCCTCTGTGGTCGGGGTATCCTGGTTGATAGGGTCGGACATAATTTTACTTTCTACTTTTACCGCGTTTACCGTTTGTAGAAGACTAGGTAGTATACTGGCAGCGTAATCCTCTAAGTACTGAGGTGGCTGTCGTCTACACTGCGGGCGTTCTATTTTAGGAGGACCGTTTCGTGGAGTGTTCATCATAGGCCATTTCAATATTAATACCACTATATTAATATTACACTAATTACCCTCCGGCTCGAAGGACCAATTGTAACTGAGGGGTACAATTCCCTGACTGTATTGATAAGTATGGTATCATTAAACCACTACCGCTTTATGTACTTTAACTACTGGCCATACAGTACACAATATCTAAGTATGATGAACACTTTCCCACATATGAAATCAGGTCCACACAAAGGTAATTAGTCAAATATTTAATATATAGCAAAAGGTACATATAATAGTTACTTATTACATTTATGATTTGAATGCACTTGTAAGGCAAATGAGTATTCGTAGGCAAATCAACACTGAATGTCCAATCTCTGGTTACGCAGGAAGCAAGTATACAACCTGGCTCTTAGGGAATTATAACGATGGCACTTAATGATTATAGCGGGATATACTGTAAAGGGTCCTGCCGGTTGTAAGCCAGTAGGGGGGGTAGGAGAGCCGTCGGCTGTATCCCGTCTGGTCAACGATTTCTAGGGAGAATTCAGGTACAGAACACAGTGCCCGTAGAATCTTGATCCACAGATGAATACACTTGGGCTCTCTTGTAGACGATAGCTGTAGCTGTAGCTGTAGGTCCACAACGAAGAAGAAGCGAGGCGACCTCAGTCTGGTCTGAGCGCCGTCTCACCTTGGCTTCTCTCGGGGTAAATCCAACACTCACCGGTGTTGGCGATTATCCGCTCCACAAATCAAAGCACCAAAGCAAATAGATATTCCATGCCGTATAGGGCTCAGCAGTCGTCGGGGTAGGTAATCCAATGTGCAGGTCCACTCGGTCCTCGCCTAGAACTCCTCGGATGAAAGCACCACGTGTGGTCTGCCCAACCTGGTTAAGACTCTAGATAACACGAGGAAGCGATGGGGGTGCTGCTCACTTTAGAACTCTAACCACACGATGCACCATACATAATAGACTATTATTACTTAATAGAAATGCGGTGCCAAACTCTGGCAATTCAGCTATTAATTCGCACGAGGTCTCACTGCTATTCTAAGGCCAAACAGGCCATACTACACCGCACGCGGTATCGTGGGGTGAGGCTTCACGTCTTGTTACTTAGTTGGGTAGAAGGGTAAAGGACTAAGAGGAATTCTACATTTCTTGCGCCATATTTATATGCACGGTGGACAAATAGGGCCACTCTGCTTTCGGTAGCCGTATTCCTGCGCGGAGCCGGGACTAGTAAGGGCATGTCTCGTCGGTACCTTTGAACTTGAACGCCAGGGGCTGGTCCCTGGCGCCTGGTCCTTTTGTCCAATAAGAGAATGAACTATTATGGGCTGTAGTAGAATAAAGGGATATTCCGTGTATATGTACAAGGAATATACAAGGGATATCAAACGATATACAAATACTATTAAATATATATTGTTGTGGAAAATGTGTATACGGGGGTGGAGGTAGGAAAGGGGTTAGTCTTGACTAGTTTAATATAGGTCAACTAGCAGGGCTCAAAGACACTAGGGCGACAGTCTGGCTGATGTTCTTAAAACAACCTCAAGATAGGCAGATGGACATTTCAGTACATCATATCGTGTGCTCTAATCTTGTGTCTTTTCTCTCTTTCATACATACACAGCACACACACACAGACACACACATACACAGCACACACACACAGACACAGCACACACACACAGACACACAGACACACACATACACAGCACACACACACAGACACAGCACACACACACAGACACACAGACACACACAGTCACACAGACACACACACACACACACAGACACACACAGTCGCACAGACATACACACCGACACACACACACACACATTCCCTGTGTCACAATACACACATACAATACACACACGTCTGTACACAGACGCACACACACACAGACACACACACACAATACACACATACAATACACACACGTCTGTACACAGATGCACACACACAGACACACACACACATACACACACACACACAAACACACACACACACACACATCTCACTAAATCTTTATCTCTCTTCGATGTTCTTAATGTTTTACATCATATCGTGTGTGTACATCATATCTTGTTTATCTCTCTTCGATGTTCTTAATGTTTTTATCTAAATCTATGTTCTTCTTAATGTCTCTCTCTCTCTCTCTCTCTCTCTCTCTCTCTCTCTCTCTCTCTCTCTCTCTCTCTCTCTCTCTCTCTCTCTCCTGGGTTTGCTGACCCCTGTTGGTGGGCCAAGGTGTAGCATACAGACTCATCACATCTCTTTCTCTCTTGGGTTTGCTGACCCCTGGTGGTAGAAAACACACACACACACACCGACATACATACATACACACACACACACACACACACACACAGTCACACACACACACACACACACACACACAGTCACACACACACACACACACACACACAACCACACACACACACACACACACAGTCACACACACGCACACATACACAGTCACACACACACACACACACACACAGTCACACATACAATACACACACACACACACACACACACACACACACAGTCACACACACGTACACACACACAGTCACACACACGCACACACACACAGTCACACACACACACACACACACACACAGTCACACACACGCACACACACACAGTCACACACACGCACACACACACAGTCACACACACACACACACACACAGTCACACATACAATACACACATACAATACACACACACCCCCCATCGCTTAAAAAGTTAGCTATTACACCCCAATAGGACGCACCAGGTTGGGAAAAAAGTAGGGTTTGGATCAGAGATCAGGCCCCTGATCTCTCTCTCTCTCTCTCTCTCTCTCTCTCTCTCTCTCTCTCTCTCTCCTGGGTTTGCTGACCCCTGTTGGTGGGCCAAGGTGTAGCATACAGACTCATCACATCTCTTTCTCTCTTGGGTTTGCTGACCCCTGGTGGTAGAAAACACACACACACACACCGACATACACACATACACACACACACACACACACACACACACACAGACACACACACACACCGACATACACACATACACACACACACACACACACACACAGTCACACACACACACACACACACACACACACACACACACACACACACACAGTCACACACACACACACACACAGACACACACACACACACACACAGACACACACACACAGTCACACACACACACACACACAGTCACACACACACACACACACAGCAAAGACACACACACACACACACACACACAGACACACACACCGACACACACACACACACACACACATTCCTGTGTCCCGGTAGACAGCGGGTTGTGACGCACACACACACAGTCACACACACACACACACAGTCACACACACACACACACACAGCAAAGACACACACACACACACACACACAGACACACACACACCGACACACACACACACACACACACATTCCTGTGTCCCGGTAGACAGCGGGTTGTGATGCACACACACACAGTCACACACACACAGTCACACACACACACACACACAATCACACACAAACACACACACACACCGACATACACACATACACACACACACACACACAGACACACACACCGACATACACACACACACACACACACACACACACACAGTCACACACAGACACACACACACCGAGTTGTAGTAGCGTTGTAGTTGTAGATCTAGGTTAACTGTGTCCTGGTAGATCCAGGTTAACTGTGTCCTGGAGTAGTAGTTGTAGAGTAGTAGTAGATCTAGGTTAACTGTGTCCTGGAGTAGTAGTTGTAGAGTAGTAGTAGATCTAGGTTAACTGTGTCCTGGAGTAGAGTAGTAGTAGATCTAGGTTAACTGTGTCCTGGAGTAGTAGTTGTAGAGTAGTAGTAGATCTAGGTTAACTGTGTCCTGGAGTGGTAGTTGTAGAGTAGTAGTAGCTGAAGTACAACCACACACACACACACACAACACAATAAACACACATACACACTAAACAACGATGCATACAGCAGAGGACATACTGTTAGACCGGAACCCGCTCATAAAGAACCTAAATCTCAAGGTTGGTGTCCGTTGGCAGAGGCGTACAAAGGCCGGGGACACAAAATGGCCTTCCGGAGGTACTTTTGATCTCGACGTATGCGAAGAGATGAATGTAATGATTCGTAACCACAAGCCAGGCGACAGCAGCAAAAAGAGGTTGAAAAAGAGGACAGAAGAGTTGGGGGTAATGAAGCTCTACGCCCAGAAGGGGAGAGCATACAGGCAGGAAGCTTTAGCGCTAAATCAGAGAGAGACGGATATAGGGAAACCAACATCCCCACCTTATGTCACGCAATTGCCGGTGGGCACTGTGACAATAAGAGGAGAATATGAGGAGACGGAATTAGGGACCCCCGCTAGGTCAGAAACCCCCGCTAGGTCAGAAACCCCCGCTAGGTCAGAAACCTCCGCTAGATCAGAGACCTCCCTTAGGCGAGATACCCCCCCCAAACTGACCCCGCAGGATCTCTATCCGAAAGTCCTGGCGGCATATGGCGAGACAGTACGTCGGAAGTTGTATGATGCAGAGGAAGAGGAGATAGAGAACCTGGGCAGGCAGAGGGAGGGAGTCGGGAGGAAGATAGAGGAAGAGGCCCGTCAAAATGTGGCACAGCAGACATCAGGGAAACACGGGGCGTGTGGCCACACCAAACTGTTGACTGAGGAGGAAGATGAGAACGACACGAAACCAGCACAGGAGAAAGGAAACATTACAGGAACCCTGACTTTCGCCCCTACATTCCTGGGAAGTGTGACAAGTACAGGCCAGTTTCCCCTGCTAATAAAGGGGAACGATATCTTTCACATGCCATGGTCACCTCTAGACATCGATGGCATAATAGCAAGACTACCGGACCTTTCAGAAGGAGCCTCCAGGTGGATCACACAGTTTGAGGAAAATACGTCATCTTTTCTGCTAGCAGTGGGTGATGTCAAATCCCTGTTGACGCGCTTGCTAGGAATTGGTGCCTGCCGGGACATCATGGGTGATACATCGATGCGAGTGGCATGCGACACGCAGGCCCATGATGGAGACATATTCAACGCGCATAGAGCGGCGTTGTGGTACAAACTCAGGAATCAATATCCATCACGTATTAATCCGGCAAAACTGGCGGGCAACCCCATAATGGAGACGGAAGGGCCTGGCACCTATGTGAACAAAATACTGAAGGAGTGGAGAGGTGAGCTAGGACACAACCCAGAAATTGACCCGTTGCAGAGAGCGATGTTTAGAGAAAGTGTGATGAGAGGGCTTCCAGAGGTGGTTAAGAATAGACTGGAAGACGTGGTGGGGTTAATGGACATGACTTATCCTTTGTTCTGTGCACATGTAACACATAGTGTGGAGAAGCAAAGGGCTCAGGAGCAGAAAGTCAGGGATCAGGATAGAAATGACTCAAGGAAGTTAACTCAGCAACAACTGCAGCCCCAAAGGAGGTTGCAGGCAGTAATGGTGTCATCTGCTACCTCTCCACCCATGCAGGACCAGGGACCCCCGCCTGCACCTCAGGTAGTGAGAAGCTATGGCTATAGTTCACAGAACCAGGTGTCCAGGCGGCAGGCAGGGAATGGGCAATCAGGCCCACGGTTTACACAGGGACCGGGGAACGAACAACAGTTTCCCCGTTTCCACTGTTGGAACTGCGGCATGCAGGGACACAGGGAAATGAGATGTAGGCAACCATACCGTCCCGGCTCGGAGTATGGAAGACCCGTGCGCCAGGGGGAGTCACAAGGGCCCCACGACCAGGGGGAGACAGGAGGGCCCCGAAACCAGGGGGGTAATCACTAGGGGTGCCCAGAGAATGCGACGGGGGGAAATCAAATGATTGTGGTTTCCAAGGGAGCTGAGCAAGAACCTATTCTGCAGGTCCTAGTGGAGGGCAAATTAACAGAGATGATGGCAGACACTGGAGCAGGTTTTTCCTGCATAAAGCAAAAATACGCCGCTCACTTACCCCAGTCTGGACAGTATGTTCGGACGGTCGGATTCTCGGGAAAAACACAATTAATACCCACATCAGATCTAATCTCTATGACGTATAACAACAAGACCATAACAATACCTGTATTAATTTCGGACAGCACCCCGCGCAATCTCTTGGGACGAGATGCAATGTGTAAACTAGGCTGTAAAATCCTATGTACGCCTGAGGGGATTCAAATTGAACAAGACGTGTACCAAATGATGCTACAAGGGACGGGGGAGAAAGAGGCCACTGTGTTCTGGCTGGGCAACATAGATGCAGAGCTGCAAAGGGTCTGTGACCCCTGGGAGCCATTTCTGAAAACCCAACTGCCTCAGTCTAGACAAACAAACATGGAGGCACATTGCACACTACAATATTTGACGAATAGTGACCTAGTTAGGAACAAGGCATGGTTGCAGGGACAGCCCGAGCAGGTGCAGATTAACTCATCTACGATAATTGTAGGGAGACAGGGCGCGGCGTTGAGGGTTAACACGGGTAAGTATCTACGGGAACAACATAGACTAAGAGACGCCGCCCCACACATCACTCTGAGAATAAATCCTGGTTACGAATCCGAACATCTAGGTTCAATGATACAGGAATCCGAGACTCAAAGGTGGGTCTCCACGGAATCTCCGCTAATTTGGAACAGCGCAGATGGGAGTTTCATAAAAATAATGATTTCCTTTTCAGTTTTGGCAAAACCGCAAGTAATCAGATTACCAGGAGACCCTTGCGTTATTCCAGAGGCGGATGCTTTGCTGGAACAGGACATGTTGGCGCGCACCCCGGAACGGTTGTGGTCAAAACACGACACAGATGTGGGTCTAATATTGTCGGCACAGCCAGTGAAGGTCAGGTTAAAGAAGGGTTGTAGACCACCCTTTATCAGACAGTATACAATGAAGCCAGAGTCGGAGGAAGCTATATCACATCAGATTGAGGGACTGTTAAAGGGGGGAGTGCTCGTCCCTTTCAAATCCAGATGTAATACACCTATCCACCCAGTGCTAAAGGCGGACAGGGCTAGGTACAGACTGGTACACGATTTGAGGGCGGTGAACGACGTGGTGTCTGGACCAGAGGCGGAAGTCGCTAATCCACACACCCTCCTGACAAACATCCCGAGTAGCTCGCAGTACTATACGGTCATTGATCTCACGCAGGCATTCTTCAGTGTTCCATTGGAAAAAGAGTCTCAGTATCTGTTTGCTTTTACCCACAGGGGGAAACAATACTCTTACACCCGGTTGCCACAAGGGTTCGCGCACTCGCCGCATTACTTCTCGAAGGCGCTCAAGGAAGACTTGCAAGGAGTGTGCGACACACTACTCAGCACGGTTTTACTGTATGCAGATGACATTCTAATCTGCTCGGATACACGTCAGCAGTGCCATGAGGACTCCATCAAAGTTTTGAGTGGATTGGCCGTGGGAGGCCACAAGGCATCCCGTTCAAAACTGCAGTACTGCCAGCCAAAAGTTGAGTACTTGTCTCGCGTCATTCAAAAGGGCATAAAAAACATCTCACCCACGCAACTCGAAGCTGTATCCAAGGCACCTAGGCCATTGACAGTCCGACAGATGATGACGTTTTTAGGGATGACTGGGTACAGCTCTGAGTGGGTGGAGGACTATACGATAGCGACAGCGCCGTTGAGGATGATGATAAAAGAGGCGGGTACAGACAAGCTTCGCGCTCCCTTGACATGGACCGAGGAGGGGGAGGACGCGTTCATAAACATTAAGCGTCTGTTGTTACAGGCCCCTGCCCTGGCGCTGCCGGATTATGAGAAGTGTTTCCACCTATTCGTCTCACATAGAGCGCAGCATGCGACAGCTGTCCTGACTCAAACACAGGGGGTGAGTGGGAAAAAACAACCGATAGCATATTACTCTAGAGCTCTTTCGCCGGTAGAGCAGGGTCTGCCACCTTGTTATCAGGCCCTGGCCGCAGCACATTTGATGTATGAGAAGGCAACGGCCGTGACAATGGGATATGACATTTGCATTTGGACACATCACAAATTGGCAAACTTGATTGAAAGAGGCAAATTTGTTCTGACCAGCCAACGGCAACAGGCTTACATGAGGCTCCTGCAGTACTCGGACGTTACGATAAAAACATGCCACGGCAGTAACCCGGCGGATCTGGTACCACTCCCGAGCGAGGGTCAACCGCATGAGTGCGAGGTGGAGGTACAGGCTTTCGTGAAACTCCGTCCTGATTTGGGAGTCGACCCGCTCGCGATAGCAGAACTCTCACTTTTTGTGGATGGGTCCTGCTATCGGGAGGGGGAAAATTTAAGGTCAGGATACGCCGTCGTACAGTGCAAACCTAACGGAGAAACACTAACAAGAAAGGCCGGACAATGCATGCAACCATGTTCGGCCCAGCTTGCAGAACTAATAGCACTAACAGAAGCATGCATAATAGCTAAAGATTGCACGGTTAACATCTTTACAGACTCTGCGTATGCGCATGGCGTATGCCACCTATTCGCGGCCATTTGGAAGGCAAGACGCTTTAAGAAATCGGACGGCTCACCGATCCTTCACCACAAGCAGGTTGTGGCGCTTATTCAGGCTGTAAAGTTGCCCAAAAGCATTGCTATCGTAAAGTGCCAGGCACACAGAAAAGACCTGTCCTTTGTGACGACGGGAAACAACGCGGCGGACGAGGCCGCGAAGGCGGCGGCTGCGGTGCCGTCCACGGCTGTTCTGATGTTTGCGGCCGAACTGACGACTGAGGTAACTGAGGATAATTTGAGTGATCTTCAGGACTCAGCCACGCAGGCCGAGAAACAGTCGTGGACGGAGAGGGGGGCTGTAAGGGGGGCAGATGGTCTGTGGAGGAGTCATAACGGTTTGATAGTCGCCTCCATCGATCTTCTGTCCTTGGTGATACCTGAGGCTCATGGTGTTGATCACTGTGGAAGAGCAGAGACCCTGAAACGAATCACGAAAATGGGATTTTGGTCCCCAAAGCTTCAGGCACAAATTGACGTTACACTAGCCAGGTGTTTAACATGCTTACAGGGCAATGTGCGCAAAGGAGTACCGACAGTGGCGGCTTACACACCCCTCCCTGAGGGACCATTCAGACATCTGATTATGGACTATACAGATTAGGGAGGGGGTAGGCACCCCGAACCTCTAGTCTGTAACAGGCGGCAGTGGGCTCGCAAGAGTCTGGGCGCACGTTAAACACAATCCATATAGTGCTGGGGAGAAACTGAAGGCCCTCGTGCGTAACGAGGTATGAAATAACATACCACTGTGGTACCGTCTAGTCGGCCCAGGAAACGTCGCACGTAAGTTGGTGTGGGCACTGGGTGGTACGTGGACGACAGTCCACACCTAGGAGCAGGGCGGTGCACCGTAGGGGGCACAGCTCCTGCCGTGAACAGGCAAGGCTGGCGAAAACTGTCAATATTTCCATGCCCGGAGCAAGCGGGGTGGGGACAAGACCGTCGGTTTCTAAACTGAGTGGCTGATAGGTACTACGGACAGTCAGCCGCTTGGGGTCCTGACTTGATGACGGACTATGAGGTCGCTATCGACTGGGTCGCCAGCCGGTTGGGAGAGCGTTATGACCCTGTTTATAGTCACAGACACGCGGGATATGGGACCGTGAGTGACTGGACAGCAGTGGCATGAATGCACCTGGCTCAATGTACAGTCAGGCCACAGTAACCTTACTAGCCGATACAGGGTTAGTAGGCGAGCTGTGCTTCTGTGATCAGTGTTTTTGAAAAGAAAATGCTGGGAAGCAGAGGGATGAGGGGTGTCAATTCAGAGGAATCTGGATTGTCTCTCCTAAGGTTGGAAAGGGACCCAGCCTTAAACTGCACCTGAAGGTAAAATAAGGGGACTGCTTCCGTTCATGAGAGGAGACCTTACCGCCGGAAGTGGAGACCTGCATCTCTGTTGGGGGAGAGGGGCCGACGTCGGACAAGGCAGTCCTGAGAAAGGAGCTGGTTGTTGCGTCGTAGCGGACTGCCTAAACCTTACGGGGAGAGGTGCATCTAAGTAGGGGAAGGAGTGCATCCGAACGGGAGGAGGGTACTCTTAACTGGAAGGAGGTTAAAAGGGTCAAAGCGATGATAACGCCAGTGCAGGGCAAACGATACCTCCTGGTAGTAGAGGACTGCTTTAGTCGCTGGATTGAGGCCATTCCATCTAAACACAAGAACGCGGACACAGTGATCAAGTTCCTGTGTCGCGAGGTCATTCCGAGATTTGGAATTCTCATGATATTACAAAGCGATAATGGCCGCGAGTTCATCGACAAGGTGGTTAAAGGGCTGATGCAGAAATTAGGTATAAGACAGCGCCTTTCCTGTGTCTATAGTCCCGGGTCGCAGGGGAAGGTGGAAAGGGCCAATCTGGTCATTAAAAACAAACTGTTGAAAATCGGTATGCAAACTAAGCTTAACTGGATTGATGCTTTGCCACTTGCTCTGATGGCTATTAGAAGCAGCGTAAACCGCCAAACACAGCTAACACCGCATGAAATGCTTACAGGCCGCAGCATGCCAGCACCGCCATTTAGACACCTGGCTAGGGGCCCGGCATTAGATATTTTTGAGCAAGATCTGAAAAAATATCTTCAGCAAGTGACTAAAATACATGAAGCTGTGTTTCGACAGGAGCAGAGAAAGGAGAAAAAGGGGGTGAAGGAGGCGGAGAAGGAAGCCACCAAACCGAGACTGATCCCTGGGGACCTGGTCTTCGTAAAGGTCCACAAGAGAAAGTGGTCATCACCCCGGAGAGAGGGCCCGTACGAGGTGATCCGATCGACTGGAACGGCAGTCCAAGTCAAAGGATCAGCGACCTGGTTCCACTTCAATCACTGCATAAAGGCCAGCGGCGATCTCTTGGGGGATACAATCGATCGCAGTTATGCAGAACCCGACATGGAGGGTCCGAGACGGCAACTGGAAGGTGCAGTGCCTGCTGATGCTCCCGCAGATGTTGGCAGCAGTGTGCGGACGGTCGGCCGGGCACAACGACGTCATTGAGAACCGTCACGGTCGACCCGTCCTTGAGGATGACGGGTTTGAGTGGGTAGGAGTCCCACGGGGTCCCGCTCAGGCTCAAGTACCGGCAGGCTTTCATGACCAGGCTCAGAATCAGGCGCCCCCTCTGCCCTCCATCGAGGAAGGGGGGGAGAAGATAAGACTACAACCAAAAGGGGTGTTTCCCGTAGGACCGCAAGGGCATGTTTTTGATTTTGACCATTCCCCCGTTACAGGCGGGGATACTTACCATTATACTAACGAGGATCGGGTTGTGGGGGTAGATAGGAGGGTTGAGCCTGTCCCGAACCAATCACAGGGGACAGGGGTGAGGGGAAAAAGGGAGGTCAAGGACACTGAGTCGGAAGAGGTGGGGGGACAGGATATGTTCCAGAGGACAGCCGGAACGTTGAGGGACTCAGTGGGCTCACTCTGGGCCAGGTTGAGGGGTTTGCTTCCTTCCGGGGAACAAGATGGGGGCGACTATGACTATGACGAGGAAGACCCGGAGGCTGACCCGATGTATAGGGCGGCTTTAGGGAATGAGTGGTTTAAGTGGGTCCAGTACACGAGCGCGCAGAATCAGATAGAGGATTGTTATGTCTGCTCCAAGGCACGTCCGGATAGGCTGCTGGTGAAGGGCACGAAGTTCAGTTGGGCTCAGTGTGACAGGGACGCAGAGGCATGGGAGGGGCCCCATAATAGTCGCCCTTGGTGCGAGGCAGAGTGTTTGGGGTTTCTCGGCTCTAGTCGTTTTAAGGCGGCAGGAAACGTCACGGATTTCAAGGATGTCACTATGCGGGAACGTTGTAGGAAATTGGATGTACGTGTGCAGGGGGTAGCGACGGGGTTGCCAATACCCAGAGGTGTCAAACTATGGCTGACCAAGGATTTCGAGTGCTTGCAAAAGGAGGGGACCCGGGACGTAGGGGAGGTGGCAGAGGGGCGGTGCACTACTATTTGGAGCATCACGACTAACTGCACGAAAGAAGGAAAGTGTGGACACGGGGTCGTGTTAAAGGGAGTGGATACCAACCCACGGCCTGTAGCTTGCCCTTTTCATGTCCAGGATATGGCACTGGCGGACCAATACTGGCTCTGCGGCGGTAGGAGGTTGAGGAATACACTTCCTTTAGATTGGTCAGGTAGATGTGCCCGGGTTCAGGCGATCATGCCAATGGTGGTCCTACCATTATCAGTGACGGAAGGACCTTCTGAGTCTCCTATCTCTCGAACGAAGCGTAGCTACAAGGCAGACCCAAGGGTGTATCTGGACAGCATAGGACAGCCAAGGGGCATTCCAGCCGAGTTCATGGCTAAGAATGAGATTGCGGCAGGGTTTGAGTCTATTCTGCCATGGATATCGGTCAATAAGAACACCGGGTGGATCAACTATTTGTTTTACAATCAGCAGCGGTATCTCAACTACACCGAGGAGGCGTTGGATGCAATGGGGGACCAGATGCACGCGACCAGTACGGTGGCGTGGCAGAATAGACAGGCTCTGAACTGGTTAATGGCGGAGAAGGGTGGAGTCTGTTCCATGTTTGGACAGTACTGCTGCACATTCATTCCGACGAATGTGGGGCCAGGGGGAAAGTTCTCCGAGGCCATGGCTAAGCTGAAGGATTTGAGGGAGGAGTTGAGGGGGAATTCTGGCCGGAATGAAGAATGGTGGGGGAGTGGGGTGTTGGAAAGATTGGGACAGTGGGGAAGCATAGTGATGCAGACGGGGATATCCATTGGGGTGGCAGGGTTGATATTGGTTCTCCTTTTCTGTTGTGGTATGCCTCTCTTGGGTAGGCTGGTAACTTCACACGTAACGAGCCAAATGCTGATGGTGGGACAGAAAGAGATTGAGCCACAAATCGGGCCATGTCCTCAGCTTTATGCTGCCTTAGAGGGAGACGAGGGGATAGAGGATTAGGGGTATGGTGAGGTAGGGGCATTTTCTTTTTGTTGGTTCTTTCCTTTAAGAGTGACGGGGGATGGTCTGAGTGCAGTTTTGTTGGTTTATTCCTTTAACTAGGAATTTTAGTCTGATTTTCTAATGATCCTTCGGCATAGAGATTGCAACCATTGAAAATCATTGCATTATTTTTTATTTTTTTATTATTTTTTGTTTATTTTACTCGTGGTCCTGGTCAAACCGGAATGGGAAGGGGCATCGGCAGAGTGTCGGTTCTGAGCCTGAGGAAGCATTGAGAAGAAGTGGTCTGGGGATCGGTTCTGGGGACTGGAGGGACAAAGGGGGGGGGCTAACGCAGTGGGCAAGATGGGCACCTCCCGTCGAAGATGGGGGGACACGTGGTGAGGTCGGGACCAGCGCCTCCCGTCCAGGCATGAGGACATGCTTCTACGGGGACTGGAGGTGTGGCGTGGTGGTTGCGGTATTGGCAAAATGTGACTTTTTGGCAATACGGTGAGGAGACTATGGCGTGGGCATGGAAGGGGGGCTGAGCGATGGACACTAGGACTCAATGTTATGGAAGAGACAATGTCATTTTTTTTTGGGAGGGATGTTCTATGTTTAGTTCTGACGGTCAACTTCTCCTTTCCCTGATGAGAGTCGCGGTTTCCGGCCGGAACTGTGGCTCATTTGGTAAGCGGTGGAGGTTGGGGGGATTTGTCTGTCAGGTTAGGATTATAAATTGGGGTATTTTGTTGATGTTTTATTATTACTCTTGTTTGGAACGGTTTTGTGTTTTGGTAAGAACGGTAGTCAGCCTTTGTTGGTCCGTTAGGGGTCCAGTGAATGAAGTAAGGTTTCTGGTTTAGATTAGGCATTTAAACTTTTATTATATAATTGTGGTTTCTCGTTTAGTTAGACGTTCACATTTTCTTGGTTATATGATTTGGGTGGGACTAGGGATAGCCCCAAATGGGGGAATGTTGTGGAAAATGTGTATACGGGGGTGGAGGTAGGAAAGGGGTTAGTCTTGACTAGTTTAATATAGGTCAACTAGCAGGGCTCAAAGACACTAGGGCGACAGTCTGGCTGATGTTCTTAAAACAACCTCAAGATAGGCAGATGGACATTTCAGTACATCATATCGTGTGCTCTAATCTTGTGTCTTTTCTCTCTTTCATACATACACAGCACACACACACAGACACACACATACACAGCACACACACACAGACACAGCACACACACACAGACACACAGACACACACATACACAGCACACACACACAGACACAGCACACACACACAGACACACAGACACACACAGTCACACAGACACACACACACACACACACAGACACACACAGTCGCACAGACATACACAGTCGCACAGACATACACACCGACACACACACACACACACACACATTCCCTGTGTCACAATACACACATACAATACACACACGTCTGTACACAGACGCACACACACACAGACACACACACACAATACACACATACAATACACACACGTCTGTACACAGATGCACACACACACAGACACACACACACATACACACACACAAACACACACACACACATCTCACTAAATCTTTATCTCTCTTCGATGTTCTTAATGTTTTACATCATATCTTGTTTATCTCTCTTCGATGTTCTTAATGTTTTTATCTAAATCTATGTTCTTCTTAATGTCTTTATCTCTCTTCGATGTTCTTAATGTTTTTATCTCTCTCCGATGTTAAATCTACGTGTCATCTTAATGTACGTCATGTCATATCTGACATGATATGACACGTCATCATATCTGTCATGTGGGGGCAGGACTGAGAGGGGATTTAGGGGACAAGCAGGGGGATTGAGAGGTAGAGTGTTTTTCCTTCAACTGTGGTGACCGTCTACTGAGCCATAGCTTTTGCTGTTAAAAACTTCTTTTCCTAAATAAATTACCTACTTGTTAAAATTGGAAATATCGTCTCCTGCTGTGTTAAACAACCATCAGCCACAACAATATCCATAAATAAATATATATATTCGGTTTAATCTGATCCTTCACAACACTTAGTTATGGCAGTATACGTCGATTCCATTGTAGACATTGCCGTTTCTTGCCTGAACCCACTATTGTTCCGGAATCAAATCTACAATATAGGTATTATGTTCCATCATGAATGCATGAAAGAAATATTTTGCTTTTTTTCCTGTACTTCAACCGGATAGGTGGCTTGATAAGTGACTGGAGGGAGACCCAAAACAGAAGAGGATAGTGAGTTCACTATACAGTGATATCCAAGAGATGACATCCCCATCACTGGACCGCATCAGGGAGTCATGGGGTAATGATGGGACTTGAAATCCCTGACGATTCTTGGCAATTGGCAATTAAAAGAATACACTCAGCATCTGTCTGCATCAGACATGGATTACTCCAATTCAAGGTATTTCATAGACTACACCTCTCTAAGAGCAGACTTGCCAAGATCTACCCGGATGTCGATCCGACCTGCTCCAGCCACTCTCTGCCATAATTATGTTCTGGTCATGCCCATCACTATCCCGATTCTGGCCTTCTGTTTTTTAAACCTTTTCCTTCATCTGTGACAGGGAGATCAGCCCTAACCACTTGGTTGCAGTCTTTGGAGTGCTCCCTGGCAAAATTAGGGTATCTGTTGCTCAATCAGATGCTGTGGCCTTCTCCTCTTTGTTGGCTAGACGCCTTATTTTTCTTAACTGGAAGTCAGCCATTCCTCCATCACATCGACGCTGGGTCGAAGATGTGATGGCACACCTAAAACTTGAGAGACTTAAATACTCCACCAGGGGCTCTACCCAGAAATGTTTCCAAGTTTGGCAGCCATTTTTAGATTATTTTAATCTAAAATTCCCGGCTGAGCATGTTTAGGCATAAGACGGTGATTTATTAGATAGGCAATTTCTGTATGGTGTGGTAAATATTGACGTGTTATTTCATAAATAATATGTGTGAATAATCAGAGATCATCACAGCTACCTTTCAATAGCAGAGTGGACTCAGTGGCTAAATAAGGAACCATACTTGAGACAGTTACATCAGATAACAGCAGCAACAGTTATTTCAACCCCCACTCAAGCAATGACTAATTTAGAGAACAAACAACACCTTCTTGAATTGACAGTATGTAAATGTAGAAGCAGAGACAGCTGGGTTGAACACAGGGCAGACCAGTTTAGACTTGTTGAAGCATGGACACTAACTCACAAACAAAGTAATCTATTAATCAACTGTTTAGTATCAAAAGAGTAAACCATAATATTAGAAATGTGTAAATTCATATACACAGGAGATATAGTTGGTAAAAGGTTTATTGAAACAGGCCTCTGTACTCAAGTGGCCACATCAAGGAAGGGGGGGCCAGAAAGACCCCCCTTCTTATCACTGAGGGAAGATGACATCACACCAGCCCCCACCCGTGGGACAAGACCCAACCCCCAGAAGAAGACGCTGGATTGGATCAACCATGTGCTAATATTGGCTAGACATGATAGGATATAAGGGCCCACAAAGTGTAATTCTGGAGCCCAGACCGAACCAACCCCAGGGGTCTGCGGCTCCACCACCCCTCCACCACCAGAGAGACTGACTGATGCATTTTATGTGTGAGTAAATCATGGGAAAACACCATTTGTTGTTTAAAGTTTAGTGTAAATCCTTAATATCTGAAACCAGATTTACTCATGTATAAATGTGTGCAGCATGGTCAATATATGTTCAGATTATGTTACCGACTGTTTCATGTGCATTATTGAGGTTTGAGATGCAAACCTGATTGTGATATTTCTGTACAAACAGACAGCTCTGTTAATGTTCTCTGATAATCTTTTGTATGTAAAAGGCAACCTTTTATTCACTCTTGGCCCTGGTTCAAATAAATCAGCTGAGTTGAAATACAGTTCTGGTTTGTCTGGTGTACACGTTTTATTCCTCATCTGCTAAGTCAGATGAGGAGACCAACAATTCTATCAAGTATGAATCTTTCCTCCTCCTTCCAGATAGTCAATCTCATTGTGTTGTACTACAATAACCTCAAATTATTGTAGAAAGTCTGTGGGAATTTACCACAATGGCAAGTGACAACCTGTATAAGAACGATGCAATTTTCTTTTATTATTATTATTACTTTTCTTTTTCTCTTTTTGTCTACTTTCTTTTTCATTTATTTTAGGTATTGTGTGGTTATATGTAGTCGTGTATTGTATGTATGTTTATATGTATGTGTAGACACCTGAATATGTCTGACAATAATTCAATGTTCAAAATTCACTTCCTCTTCATCGTTTTCCACAGAGGGAAGAGGACGCACGGAGCTGGAGCTCCGGACATCAAGCACGCGAGATATAAACCCAGTTACGAAACGGGTTAGTAATGAGTATGCGATAGCTTAGCTTTTAGTTAATGCGGAAGAGACATTGTGAACGAAGAAGCAGACGAGCTACTGCCGAAGAGTGTGGTAGATATTGCCCACATTGCGTTTTAGCTGAAGTATAGGCGTCATGACAGGGGGTTCACCACGACCCACAGCTTAGCTTCAGTTAGGCTAGCACCACAGTTTAGCCCGCGTGTCGCCCCACCCCCTTCAGCCCAGCAGCGGACGTCACTACACTGCACGCTCCTCCAGCCCTTCCGAGCCGTTACCCCAGCAGTCACCTGCCCAACGTCTACCCAGCCCCGCTGCCTGCTATCACGGGACCTCTCGACGGCCATCTCACCACACGGACGGTTGGTGGTGGGAGCAGGCCCGCCATTTGGATAAGTACAGCAAGCGCTCCGAGTGCTGAAACTTTATCGGTAGACATTCTCTCTGTGCTGCGCGGGCTCCTTAAGGGCGAAGATAAGCAGTGCTTTGAACTGACGCTGGTAACAGTGTTTAGGGGCGCCCGACCTTTTATTATTTTGGGGAAAAGCCGGCTAT
>NC_140179.1:5992392-5997392 GCF_963971535.1 Notolepis coatsorum | reverse complement strand
TGTGTATATGCTGTTTGTGGTTCGTTAACAGGAAATAAACACCATCAACTGAGTACCGTTGTCCGTGTCTACGTCCACCTCACACCAGACACAACGCAGATTCGATCACGCTACAACTGGTGCCGAGACATGCCGGATCAACTGGTCAGCAGAGGCCGACCACCGGAGTAGCTGGAGAGACGTGGAGGCTTCATGTGCGGCCTAGACGCGTGGATGCTGCTGGCGCGGCCTGGTCACGGGGACGCTGCATTCGCCGCCTGTGCCTGAGGTCTGTTCCTGAGGAGGCAGGAGAGCACTGAATCCTTTGAAAAAGATAGTCTCTAATCAAGTTTATTGATTTCGAGTGTGTTACCTAAAACACGCTGAAGAGTAAAACGGTGAAAGTACCATTTGATATTGAAAATGACTTTGAATGTAGGGAACACTCCTACAGGGAACTTGACTGTGGGGAGAGGGAGAGGGGTTCTCGATTACACACCGGTTATGCAGTCTACTCCGGGGAGTCTAGGTGGTACAGGTTCCTCTAGTCCTGAAAGGAGGAGTGTAGAGGGTCACTTAGAGAGAAATGCCCAATCGTTACTTTTCACTCCGGTTGTTCCCTCACCTGGTGAAATTAACAACACTAGTGTTGAAACATCCCCCAGTCAAATGGCCAATTTGATAAGATCCATTGGGTCAGAAATAGGGGAAGCTATTAGAATGACGTTAATGCAGAACACAATCACGGGGATTTCACCTGTATTAGCTTCTCAAAATCCCCAACAGACGTTCCAACCTGACCAATGTGGGAATACTGTGATTGATGCATCCAAAATGAATCTTGTGTTACGTTCAGATGCAAATGCCCCACCCTATTTTAGAGGGGACAGCACAGATAAGTGCTCTGTTTTTGAGTGGGAGGAACTCATGAGGACGTATCTCAGAAAGAAAAATAACTGTACTGGAACTGAACAAGTTGAGGAGGTTATGAACAAGCTAATGGGGAGGGCCCGGGACGTTACCAAAGTATGGCTGCGTAGCAACTCAACTGTCAGTGAGGTGGGTGTTATTTTTAGCATTTTGAGACAACATTTTGGTGATATTATTCATTCAGAACTTCCATTAGCTGACTTTTATGCAGTCAAAGCATATGCAAGCGAGAATCCTCTTGACTATTGGATTAGGCTTAACAAAGCAGCAGAAGCCACAGAGCAGTGTCTTCTTAGTAAGGGGGAATCTCAGACTAGCCTGAGCCAGCATCTAGTTTTCATGTTCATCCGTAACTGCCCCGATAAGGAGTTGTCCTTAGTGTTCAAAAGTAAGCCATCTCGTGAGTGGACAGCAGGTGAGGTGCAGGGACATTTGGATGAATATTTGAGAGAACATAGAGCGAGTCGAGGTCGGTTGACACAACAAGTGGTCGACATTGAGTCATCACAGGAGAGGGTGGTTGTTAATCACGAACAAAGCGCATCACCTATGGCTGTACAGAGAGTCAGGACGCTGCTGTCATCTTAAAGGATGTCTCGATTTTTTTTTTTCCTTTTAGTGATTCTTTTTATTTATAATTTTTTTTTCTTTTCTTTCATTGATTTTGCTGTTTGATTTTCTTTGAGTCGTACTGGTAGTTACGGTTGTCTATTGCATTAGACATGATTTGGTAGTTTTGGTGTATTCCATGATATGAATATGTACATGGCATGTTTGTTTGCCTATGGTTAGATGAGGGATTAGCTACCCTTTATTTTTCCTGATCCTTCATCGGATAGCTTTTGAGCTGGTCAACCTATTTTCTAGGTTTGGAATTAAGGGAATACACTGAGCTACACGTGACGCGTTGACTTATTGTGATTTTTTTTTATTTTCTGTTTCTTTGGCTTATACTTATGCTGTTGAGTTGATTGAAGGGAACACTGTCCATGATCTGGCATAAGTCAGTAGGGGAGTATGTAGCAGAGTGAAGTTGTTATGCTAGAATCATGGACAGAAACTGTTACCTTTTATCTTAAATAAGTAGGCCAAAACGGAAACACTCTTACTTTGAAGGAACAAAGTGGACCGAGCTCACTCTAGTGTTGTGGAGGGGTGCCTTGGTTACTAGTTTATATTAATTTCCTCACATTGAGTTATTGATTCTTAAAACGAAATCCCTTTTGGGTCTTTTATAATGGGTTTAGAGAAGGATAGGATATCTTTCCATTGAATAATTGTTGTATTGTAAATACGTTCAACTAATGTACACAATGGTTTAGCCGGTTTGTCGACGAGAGACACGCTGGCGGAAGTGCTCGCTCTCTTTGTGCTTGCTGAGAACGAGAGCACAGGTACGCACTTTCGGTTACCTAATATGGGATTTAATTGCAATGTATAACTTGTAAAATTGATTTATGTTTTGGTTTTGGTACTGAAATACCCTGTTGTGTAATGACATTAATTCGCCCTGTGTACAACAGCCACAGTACGTTCATGTACTAACTCATACTCTGTTAAACCATGATAGGTGGACTAAACCACGGCGAGGATGGTAACTGATACCATGTGTATATGCTGTTTGTGGTTCGTTAACAGGTATGAACCGTTGTTTTTGTATTTTGGTTTAATTAATGCTTACACACTGCCTTTCATTTCATATTGTTTCATATGTTTTTGCTGAAGCTGACTTGTACTGAGCTACATGTATTTAATAGTTGTAACTGTAGACGGCGCGCTGTTTTGAGTGTGCGCGCGCGCTCTCTTTGTGCTTGCTGAGAACGAGAGCACAGGTGGACTAAACCACGGCGAGGATGGTAACTGATACCATGTGTATATGCTGTTTGTGGTTCGTTAACAGGAAATAAACACCATCAACTGAGTACCGTTGTCCGTGTCTACGTCCACCTCACACCAGACACAACGCAGATTCGATCACGCTACATTAGTAGTGGTAATGATGGTGGTGTTAGTATTGGTGATGGTGTTAGTAGTGGTAATGATGGTGGTAGTAGTGATGGTGGTGTTAGTATTGGTGATGGTGGTAGTAGTGATGGTGGTAGTAATAGTAGAGTTTGTCTTGACACAGCAGAGGCTAAGCTGAGTTACAGTCACAGAAAGTAAGTAAACCTTGATAATCGAATTGTTGTAAATTCTTAAATCTAAAATGCAGTTTAGTTTCACCATGTGACGGTGTGGGCGTGTCTCAAGCTGCCTGGGTTGTTGTCCTGCTAATTGAGCTATCACCAGTCAGAGGCCAGTCTTTGGTGTTTAAAAGCACCTCATTCTGTGTGGAGAATTCAGTTTGTATTGACACAGCAGAGGGGAGGCTACACTAACATGAATTACAGTGACAGAAAGTAAATAAACCTTGACAATCTAATTGTTGTACATTCTTAAATCTAAAATTTCCTACAGGAGTTCTCTGAGGAAGACACCGACCCACCCATCAGAGTGCTAAGTAGACCATTATCCTATCTATTACTCTACTCTGAAATGTTTTCCTTTCCCTCCCTCTTTGCAATTTATCTGCCTTTCTTCCCTCCCAACTTCACCTTTCTTCCAGCTACTCTGACACCACAATGTGCCTCGTACCTATCTGTGAAGGAATATACCATGAGTAAGGATGTACTCAGTCAAATACAGACTTAGTTAACCTCTTTAGCCCGAGCGGTCCGTCGGCGGACCGCAGATGACGTCACGTCATAAATCAATGTCTGCAGACTGTATGAATATAAGTAGCGTTTAAAAAAAAATTATGTATCCAAGAGTTTTGATTGATTGATTGATTGAAAACTTTATTAACAGATTGCAGAATAGGTACAATACAGTACGGCTCAATACAAACAACTGCTACGAGGATGCAGACCAGAAAAAGACTTTCGTCTTGTTTACATTTTCAATTCATCAAGTCATTTATGACATACAAGACATACAAACATACAGTACTGTGTAAGAAAAATATATCATAAAAAAATATATACATCCGTAGGGGAAGAAACTGTACATTGGAGGGGGTTGGGTGGGGGCGGGGGTTATGACATTTACCGGGGCCAGTTTCTAATTGCAGTCTCCCGTAGGCGCTCTTTGAGAGCGGTTTTGAAGGAGGGTAGGGATTCACATTATTTTACGGCTGTGGGTAGGGCATTCCACATTATTGTGGCATAATTGCTAAACGTGTTTAGTCCCTTGTTTGAGCCGAATCTGGGTTGAACGTGATTTGTGGAACTCCCTCTGGTGTTGTGGTTGTGGACTTCACTGACATTTGGGAAGTATTTCGACATGTACATGGGTATCTTAGTGGTGAGGTGTATCTTGTAGACCAGGCCCATTGCAAGTTGCTGTACTCTGTCGTCTACTCTAAGCCATCCTAGGTTGTCAAAGTGGGCAGGGGTGAGGTGGGTTCTAGGAGTAAGGTCAAGCAGTAGTCTGACCAGTTTGTTTTGAGATGTTTGGTAGTGGTGATGGTAGTGGTAGTAGTGGTAGTAGTGGTAGTAGTGGTAGTGGTGATGGTGGTGATGGTGGTAGTAGTAGTGGTAGTGGTAGTAGTGGTAGTAGTGGTAGTGGTGATGGTGGTAGTAGTAGTGGTGATGGTGGTAGTAGTAGTGGTAGTGATAGTAGTGGTAGTAGTGGTAGTGGTAGTAGTGGTAGTGGTGGTGGTGGTAGTAGTAGTGGTAGTGGTGGTACTGGTAGTGGTGATGGTGGTAGTAGTGGTAGTGGTGGTAGTGGTGGTGATGGTAGATGGTGATGGTAGTAGTTGTTGTGGTAGTGGTGGTAGTGGTAGTGGTTGTGGTGGTAGTGGTGGTAGTAGTTTTTGTGGTAGTGGTAGTTCTTGTGGTGTTAGTAGTGGTTGTGGTGGTTGTGGTGGTAGTGGTAGTGGTGGTAGTGGTGGTTGTGGTGGTTGTGGTTGTGGTGGTAGTGGTGGTTGTGGTAGTGGTGGTAGTGGTAGTGGTGGTTGTGGTAGTGGTGGTAGTGGTAGTGGTAGTGGTGGTAGTGGTAGTGGTGGTGGTGGTGGTAGTGGTGGTAGTGGTGGTAGTGGTGGTAGTGATGGT
>NC_140179.1:5944104-5989692 GCF_963971535.1 Notolepis coatsorum | reverse complement strand
AGAAAGAAAGAAAGAAAAAGAAAGAAAGAAAAGAAAGTAAGAAAGAAAGAAAGAAAGAAAAGAAAGAAAGAAAGAAAGAAAGAAAGAAAGAAAGAAAGAAAAAAGAAAGAAAAGAAAGAAAGAAAGAAAGAAAGAAAGAAAAACAATTACAATGGCAACCATGAGATACATAGATTCAAAAGGACAAAGATCAACTACATCCAAAGGGAAGAGGGTCTACAACACCAGAGAAGTAACAAGAAGTGGTTGCCAGTCAGCTAACTACGAACTGAGTGGACAAGAAAGCTGAATGAGAAGAAAGCTAAATAAATCTGGTACGCCTGGTCTTAACATTGAAAAGAAGAGGTAAAGAGATAAAATCGAAATCCTAAATTATATTTATACAATTAGCAGGCCAAATACTAAAAGACATAACAAAGACAGATAGCAGTATCTATCAGTTGAGCTTGTGTGTTGCTATGGAAACGCCCACCTGACGACCCACAGCCCCTGGCTGGCAACCAGCCCCCAGTCCACCAGATCAGCCCAGCCGGAAGTGGTCCTCCTCATGGATTCCCTGGAACACAGCAGGCCTCTCTTCCCTGGCCTCAAGGTGACAGCCAAGCACTGCTGACCACCTCAGGGATGTCAGATACCAGAGTGGTATCATCTCCACCCGCCTATACCCAGGATAAGACCCCCCCCCCCCCCCCCCCCCCCACACACACACATCATTCATGAGATCAACACTGGAGTGAGCACATCTGCAAAGACATTGAAAGATGCTGCCCTCGGACACCAACAGAGAGTACGTAATAATTATAATTAATTAATAATAATAAACTAATTAATTGCATTTATATAGTGCTTTTCTAGACACTCAAAAAGTGTTTTACAATGTAGGGTGGAAATGGCCTCCTTCACCACCACTGGTAGCACCCAACCTTGGGCTACGCAGGCTCAACGGCTGCCATACACACTGGCACCAGGCACACATCACACTACACAATGGCTGAACGGCTCAGGAGACAGGGATTGATATCAGTCCATTAAGGGGGGGAGGGATGATTAGGTGGCCTTGATGTCAGAGTCAGAGACCTGATTGGGAATTTGGCCAGGAACGTCGGGGGAAACCCCCTACTCTTTACGATAGGCGTCATGGGTTCTTTAACGACCAAATTCAGTGGTGGCAGAATATCTGGCGGCTGTGAATTATATAAAACGAAGTAAAACATTGACGATGTACAGACCGAGAAACAGACTGAGTGGACACAGCCATAGAAACAGACTGAGAGGACACAGCCATATGTAGCACCCTGAAAATATGGCTATTATTCAGAAGTGCTGACTTGCCTTTTATCCCCCCTGGTGCACCAAGACATACTAACTAGTTTCCATTAATATTCCCTCGAACAATGACGCAGACTTCTCCTTCTTCTACCGGCTGGAATATGGATTATGAACAGTAACACTGGGCCATATTCTTTCATCCAGTGGTTCCCTGTGGGGCTAGTTGGCGGTACCAGCAGGGGGCGCGGTGGCAGGCAGAGAGCGTACGAGAGAGACGGAGAAGGAAGCAAGCCAATGGAGACGGAAGGGGGGAGAACGAGCCTCTTTGAGTTTGGACTTGGATGTGATCGGTCATGTCTCGACAGAGCCCCCGTTGTGGACCACACGGGCAAACGTATGGAACTTGAGTATATGACGGGTTATCCCAGAAGTACCCGTGATAGTGCGTGAGTAAGATAAACTGAACCCAAGGACTAACGTCTATAGATAGCGTGTTATAGGCGGCACGGTGGTGTAGTGGTTAACACTGTCGCCTCACAGCAAGAAGGTCCAGGGTTCGATTCCCGCTTGGGGACCAGGTTTCCATGATGCCAGGTACCCAGGTGGGGTATCTCCCAGGCCTTTCTGTGTGGAGTTTGCATGTTCTCCCCGTGCTCGCAAGGGTTTCCCCCCCGATAAGATAAACCCAATGGAAAAACATGCACAACAACAAGATCGCTAACGCTGTGGCGTCCTTGACGAAGACGGTCAGGAGCACTTGGATTGGTCCCCTGGCGCGGCTCACGTTGACGCCTGTCTGCTCCCGGCTGCCCTTGGGGGGGAAGGACGACGGGATGGGTTAATCGCAGAGACAAATCGCATCTGCGATCCTAAAGAGACAATGCATGCGTGTGTGTTCCGGTGTGTGTGCTAAACTAACCGCTGTGTGTACCGCTAAAAACATTGAGTGTCGTTGCATGCCGAATAAAGACCTCTGCAACAGGTCCTGCATTATTATATTATTATAGTAGCAGTGTGTGCGGTATATTGACTATATTGACAGAGATCTACTGTGTCTCGCTACCCAGTGACTGTGCACACCCGTTCCCATAAAGCAGGGATAATCCACCCTGCTACACATAGAAACAGACTGAGTAGATGTAACGGAGGTACCGTGTGTCTATCCACAGTCACGATGGACAGTGTAGTGAAGTGGCTGTGGACGTTAAGCGGTACTGCAAGTAAACTCACTCCCCAGAGGCGTCCAGACAGATTACCAAGAAGTGAATTCACCTCTTGGTATAGTGGTCTCTGATGCCGCCCGGCCGCGGCGTGGGAGACCGGGGTTCAAATCCCACTCAGGACGATCCCTTAACAGGGGTCGAATCGAAACACAATGCAGAGCAATACGACACCGGTTACACGTGGTGCCGATAGACCCGGATGCCCTGGGTGGAGTGAGTTTAGGGGGGTGAGTGTAACGGAGGTATGGTATGGTATGGTTTATTTCTTAATCCCCGAGGGGAAACATGGTTTGCCACCAGAGCGAATACACATATACAAACATGAAAGACACAGTTACATGATACAATACACTACAGGATACACAACACAATAGGAGAGCCTCTTAACACAGTGCTATCGGTATTCGTTAAAAATGTTTACCGCAGCAGGTACAAAGGACCTTCTCAATCGCTCAGTAGAGCATTGAGGCATCAGCAATCTGTTACTAAATGAGCTTCGCAGAGCATCGAAAATACTAAACAATGGGTGGCCTACAAAAGATAAAATGGTGTTCAGTTTAGTCCTGGTTCGCTTGACTATGGTGATCTCCAGGGAATTAGGAGGAAGGCCAATCACTGAGCCAGCATTTTTGATGATTTTATTTATACGTTTTTTGTCCGAAACAGTGATGCTGCCCCCCCAGCAGAGAACAGCATTGAACAGGACACTAGCCAGCCAGGATGCCTTGGTAAAATACATAGAGAAGTGACCTGCTGATGTCAAAAGAACAAAGTTTTCTCAGATGAAAGAGCCGAGACTGGGCTTTTTTAAACACAGCATCTGTGTTCTGCTTCCAGTCCAGCTTACCGTCCAGGTGAACGCCAAGGTATCTATAGGACTGGACTATTTCAACCTCCTGCCCCCTAATGATGACAGGAGAGACATTCACCTTCTTCCTACTGAAGTTGATGACCAACTCCTTGGTTTTTTCGATGTTTAATTCCAAGAAGTTGGCATCGCACCAGTGGATAAATGAGTCAATCTCCTTTTTATAGGCTTGGTCATCGGCTTTGTTGATTAGACCGATCAGCGCTGTGTCGTCAGAACATTTTTGCATATGGCACATGGCCTCGCTATGTCTGCAGTCCGCAGTATAGAGCACAAAGAGGAAGGGCGCCAAAACTGTTCCCTGGGGGGCTCCAGTTTTTGTCCAGATGACATCCGATACTATGTCATCCAGCCTGACAAACTGAGGTCGAGGAACAAGATATTTCGTGCACCAAGAGATGGTTGAGTTGTACAGTTTAAGCTGAATCATTTTGTTTGCTAGGATATGTGGCTGGATTGTATTGAAAGCGCTAGAAAAATCAAAGAACATTACCCTAACAGAGCTGGCAGGCGATTCAAGGTGGCTATACATTTGGTGCAACATACAAATCAGTGCATCGTCGACTCGTACACTCTTCCTATATGCAAATTGCAAGGGGTCTAAATAAGGTGCCACCTGCTCCCTGAGGTGGCCCAGCACAACCCTTTCAAAACATTTCATGATGTGACATGTCAGAGCAATAGGTCTCAGGTTAGTGAGGCTATTACGCACATTATTCTTTTTAGGAATAGGGACAATACATGATTTTAACCACATTACAGGAAGAGCAGATGAAGACACGGATAGAGAAAAAAGAGAATGAAAAACATGGCACAACTGGTCAGCACAGACCGTGAGGGTGCGTGGATAAATACCATCAGGCCCGGGGCCCTTGTTTACCTTTATGCGCTTAAACTCCTGACGAACCTCTTCAATAGAGATGACAATAGGGGGACAACTGTCCACAGGACTAGGCTGAGCCAGAGAGGAGAGGATACTCTCCTGCTCAGCAGAGAAATCAAATTTATCAAACCTAGCAAAGAACTGGTTTGCATGATTAACATCAATCTCAGGGCCCAGACAACTGGAATTGATGGTCCAATCAGTGAATGATTTAATGCCTTTCCAAAGGCCCCTGGTATTGGTATTGGACATTTGTCTTTCTACCCTATCTTTATATTTAAGTTTTACTTAGCTTTCAGCTCCTTTTGAGCATGTTTAATCATATCTCTATCACCCGTGGATAATGCCCTCTTCTTTTGGTTAATTGCAGCTTTCACCTCCCTGGACATCCAAGGTTTATCATTGGGGAACGTTTTTATTGTTTTACAGGGGATGGCGCCATCAACACAGAAATGTATGTAGGCAGTGACTCCGTCAGCTTTACTGTCCAGGTCGAGATCATCGTCGTCTAAAAATATAGACCAGTCAGTACATTCAAAGCTCCCTTGTAATTGATCACAATCGTCATCAGACCACACGCGCACAGTTTTCGACTTGATAGGCTGTCACTGGATAACAGGAGAATAGCTAGGCATCAGTTGAACAGGCAGGAATGTGCAACAGACAGGTATTGGGAATGTTTCTTGGGGGGTGAGGACAGGTGCACTCCTTGTGCAGCTGTGGGCAGAAGACACAGGTCTGTGTCGAGAGAGAGCAGGAGCACTCCTTGTGCAGCTGTGGGCAGAAGACACAGGTCTGTGTCGAGAGAGAGCAGGAGCACTCCTTGTGCAGCTGTGGGCAGAAGACACGGGTCTGTGTCGAGAGAGAGCAGGAGCACTCCTTGTGCAGCTGTGGGCAGAAGACACGGGTCTGTGTCGAGAGAGAGCAGGAGCACTCCTTGTGCAGCTGTGGGCAGAAGACACGGGTCTGTGTCGGGAGAGAGAGCAGGAGCACTCCTTGTGCAGCTGTGGGCAGAAGACACGGGTCTGTGTCGAGAGAGAGCAGGAGCACTCCTTGTGCAGCTGTGGGCAGAAGACACGGGTCTGTGTCGAGAGAGAGCAGGAGCACTCCTTGTGCAGCTGTGGGCAGAAGACACGGGTCTGTGTCGGGAGAGAGAGCAGGAGCACTCCTTGTGCAGCTGTGGGCAGAAGACACGGGTCTGTGTCGAGAGAGAGCAGGAGCACTCCTTGTGCAGCTGTGGGCAGAAGACACAGGTCTGTGTCGAGAGAGAGCAGGAGCACTCCTTGTGCAGCTGTGGGCAGAAGACTGCAAAAGTAGTTTAGTCTACAATCTCATCCACAATACATAATAAAATTTCTTTCAAAACAAATATTAAGAGATATCTTGCAAACATGTCAAGTATGTAACTGTTATCTGTGTATTATATATATATATATATTTTTTTTTTGTTTGACGGGAATGTTAGATTTTATAATGTGAATTTGTATATTTGTATACATTTTTAATTTGTGTTTTGTTTAAATTTTTATTTGTATTCTTTGTTGTACATTTGTATTGTATTTTTTTTTGTCCAGGACCCCAGGAAGACTAGAGGCTCTTTCATGTGTCTCTAATGGGGATCCTTTAATAAACATAAACATACACCTAGAAAAACAACAAATAAAGTAAAAGCTAAATTGGAATATTCAAATACTCTTGTATTAAACTAAGGACTCAATTAGGATAATTCATGTTTGAACGTACTAGAAAAATGCTGTAAAGACTGAAATAGGATATTTAGATACAACTAGAAAGTATTATCTAGGTATTAAGATACCAAAATATAGACAAACTGTATTTAAAGCATCATGAGGAAAACTTATATGGCCAAATTTCCAACTGACAAAAACCCTCCCTTTTGACATTCAAATCAGTCCCTAGTTGGTATGTCATGAAACTAGAAACCCAAGATGGCCGCCGACTAGAATTCAATTGGTCAAGAGCAAACCACGCCTCTAGCCCCTGCGTCATCCGACAGGGGACCTGGAGGCGGGGTTTAGGTTTTTTAAACAACCAACCCGCCGGGAGAACACACACAGACGGACGGACAACACGGTGGACGAGAGAGACCATACCCCTGCAACTGAGACGAATCCAGCAGAGCATCTTGATTCCAGCCGAGAACGGCAGATTAGATAGAAATAATTCAACGTCGTATTGACCATCTTCTATATGGAATTCCCAGGTCGTATCTTGTCATAGTGAACGGCTCTGGAACCAAACCATTAGTCTAGTATGCAAATAAAACATGCATATACTTGTATTAGAGCTCTGCATCCTTGCCTGATTATTATTCCACCGACCACCGTCTTTTTACTTTGATCGGGTGACTTCAGCCAGTAACAGATGTATAGAACATCACAGAGTACTCTACTAGAAATATAGTATACCTCACGGGCCGCTGAACTCCTGTTACGTTAGAAGTTTCAGATGAGTAGCTTCAGATGAGTAGCTTCTAGGGCTGACCCTTATTAATCGATTAGTCGACTAATCGGTCGAAAGGGGCCGTAGTCGACTGGCCAACCTCTTAGTCGAATATAATAAAAAAATTAAAAAATATATATATATATTTCTTTTTTTTAATCATATTTTTCAAAAGAAAAGAGGCATAGAAGCGTGGCTAACACTAATGGCACGCATACCAGAGGCTAACTGCCTACGAAAACAGGCACAGAGGCACTGAAAGAGGATTTCACCCATCTAATGAACACACTATACTAGACAAATATCAATTGATGTATCCATCAGTGGACCAATTGCATGCTTTTGCAGAGGACAAGAAGCCTTCAGTCGACTCCTTCAGACATTAAGCACCCCCCACAGCCCAAATGGAATGATAAAAAAAAAATATATATATATATATATATATATATATATATTTAAATTATACTTTTTTTTTTTTTTTTTTTTTTAAGTCGACCAACAGTCGACTAACGGCAAATTTTGGCCAATCCTAGTCAACCATCCAAATCCTTAGTCGGGGACAGCCCTAGTAGCTTCAGATGAGAAGCTTCAGATGAGAAGCTTCAGATGAGTAGCTTCAGATGAGAAGCTTCAGATGAGAAGCTTCAGATGAGAAGCTTCAGATGAGTAGCTTCAGATGAGAAGCTTCAGATGAGAAGCTTCAGATGAGAAGCTTCAGATGAGAAGCTTCAGATGAGTAGCTTCAGATGAGAAGCTTCAGCGCCCGCAGAGGAGGAAGAGATGGACGGGTAGAGGACGAGGTTGGAGGATGCAACTGAAGCCAACATGGCAGATTGACCGTGGGCTTCCATTATAAAGCACAGGTGTATCTCCCAGATCTCATCACGTACCCATGAGAAGACTAATCAGCCCTCTCCGTGAGAGCTGCCGAGACAAGTTACATCCGCAATATAGAAACACACAGATCATTCAAACACACTTTCAAAACATGTGAACACAACAGCCCTGCAGAACTATAAACCCATATGCTGGCCTGTACCTAATATGTAGAATTATTGTTTGTTTGTACATTGTCTGTAGACTCTGTACATGTCTGATGTATATATTTTGCATGATGTGATTTTAACCTGTTGTTAATTACCATGTACGCCATATATTTGATGCTTTCTTTTTAGCTGCTTTTTAACACCAGGCCCAGGGACAACAGTTGAAAATTAGCTTTGGCTAACACTGTCTCACACATTTACTTTATGTTCATTAATGTGTGCTGTCCCTGTTCAAATTAAGTTTAAACTGAAACTGAAACTAGCAGAGAGCAGGGGGGAGGTACCCCGGGGGTGGTTATCAGCCAATCCCCGGGCCCTGTCCTAACATGGTTGTCCATCCACAGCTGCGCCCAATCACATATGAATTTGTCAATAATGTCCAAATGTTTTTTTGGGCATAGCTGTGGGGGAGGCATCAAGCAACACATGCTGTAGTTCATACAGTTTGCAGTTGCGCCTCGTTATGCAGTAAATCCCAGGTAGATATATCCACGGTAATCAAACAGTTTACACAATCTACATGGAGGACATTATTCCCACAGGCTTTGGGTGTTAGTGAGAAAAACAAAAAGGTGCAAGTTAAAATGGCATGTTATGCAAAGGGTCAGTAGGGGGAGCCCTGCCCTGCCCACCTCTATTCTTTTACCCTCTATCCCTCCATCAATCTCTCAGTCACTTCCTCCTTCCCTTCTTTCTTCACCATTTTGCAGTTTCTATCTCTTCACCTCCTTCCTCAAGTCATCCAGTCTCCCTGAGGAGTCCTTCTTCCCTCCATCCCTCCCTCCCTCCCTCCTTCCTTCCATCTCCCTTCGTTCCTTGTCTGAGATGTTAATGGATGTTTTCCTCCCTATTAAGAATTTAAGAGTGAATTTGCATGTGGATCCATAGCATTGACCCAACATGTCCACAATAAGCCATGTAAACGATTTATTTTACACCACAAGGGTTGGAGCGCCTTGGGAGAGGAAACATCTGTTTTCTCTCCCTCTCTCCCTCCTTCATCCTCTTTCCAGTCTTTCCAATGTCCAGTCTCTCTCTCCCTCCTTCATCATCTCCAGTCTTTCCAATGTCCAGTCTCTCTCTCTCTCCCTCCTTCATCCTCTTTCCAGTCTTTCCAATGTCCAGTCTCTCTCTCCCTCCTTCATCCTCTTTCCAGTCTTTCCAATGTCCAGTCTCTCTCTCTCCCTCCTTCATCCTCTTTCCAGTCTTTCCAATGTCCAGTCTCTCTCTCTCCCTCCTTCATCCTCTTTCCAGTCTTTCCAATGTCCAGTCTCTCTCTCTCCCCCCTTCATCCTATTTCCAGTCTTTCCAATGTCCAGTCTCTCTCTCCCTCCTTCATCCTCTTTCCAGTCTTTCCAATGTAATGTCCAGTCTCTCTCTCCCTCCTTCATCATCTCCAGTCTTTCCAATGTCCAGTCTCTCTCTCTCTCCCTCCTTCATCCTATTTCCAGTCTTTCCAATGTCCAGTCTCTCCCTCTCTCCCTCCTTCATCCTCTTTCCAGTCTTTCCATTGTCCAGTCTCTCTCTCCCTCCTTCATCCTCTTTCCAGTCTTTCCAATGTCCAGTATCTCTCTCCCTCCTTCATCATCTCCAGTCTTTCCAATGTCCAGTCTCTCTCTCTCTCCCTCCTTCATCCTCTTTCCAGTCTTTCCAATGTCCAGTCTCTCTCTCCCTCCTTCATCCTCTTTCCAGTCTTTCCAATGTCCAGTCTCTCTCTCTCCCTCCTTCATCCTCTTTCCAGTCTTTCCAATGTCCAGTCTCTCTCTCTCCCTCCTTCATCCTCTTTCCAGTCTTTCCAATGTAATGTCCAGTCTCTCTCTCCCTCCTTCATCATCTCCAGTCTTTCCAATGTCCAGTCTCTCTCTCTCTCTCCCTCCTTCATCCTCTTTCCAGTCTTTCCAATGTCCAGTCTCTCCCTCTCTCCCTCCTTCATCCTCTTTCCAGTCTTTCCATTGTCCAGTCTCTCTCTCCCTCCTTCATCCTCTTTCCAGTCTTTCCAATGTCCAGTCTCTCTCTCCCTCCTTCATCCTCTTTCCAGTCTTTCCAATGTCCAGTCTCTCTCTCTCCCTCCTTCACCCTCTTTCCAGTCTTTCCATTGTCCAGTCTCTCTCTCTCTCCCTCCTTCATCATCTCCAGTCTTTCCAATGTCCAGTCTCTCTCTCTCCCTCCTTCATCCACTTTCCAGTCTTTCCATTGTCCAGTCTCTCTCTCCCTCCTTCATCCTCTTTCCAGTCTTTCCAATGTCCATTGTCCAGTCTCTCTCTCTCTCCCTCCTTCATCATCTCCAGTCTTTCCAATGTCCAGTCTCTCTCTCTCCCTCCTTCATCCACTTTCCAGTCTTTCCAATGTCCAGTCTCTCTCTCCCTCCTTCATCCTCTTTCCAGTCTTTCCAATGTCCAGTGTCTCTCTCTCCCTCCTTCACCCACTCCATCAATCAATCAATCAATCAATCAATCAGATTTATTTATATAGCACATTTAACATGTCAACCAAAGTTCTGTACAGAGGGTAGATACATATAGACAACAATCACAACTCCGTTTTATGGGAGGAGGGCACACAGGCAAGCACACGGGAAAACAGGGCATGAGTCAGTGAATGGGAAAAGCTAATAGGTAGAAGTGGGTTTTGAGCCTATAGATTTGAAGGCATCTATCGAGGGGGCGAGGAGCCTAATGTCCAGTCTGCCTCTCACTTTCTCCGCTGCACATCTCTCCTCCAGCACTTCCCACGTCTCTTCCAGGGTCTTTCTGGTAATGAAAGACAGACAGAACATCAAACAAGGGGTTGTAGACACTTCATCTGTATGTTGTAGCCTTTCTACGCAGGGTACACGCACCTCTCAAAAAAACCAACAACAATGCATCAGTCTCATGGACATGATCACATAGACACAAGAGCGGTTGCCAGCAGTTCAATGAAAAGGAAGTGATAGGATTGGTCAGGTTTGACATGTTTACATTTACATTTACATTTAGTCATTTAGCTGACGCTTTTATCCAAAGCGACTTACAAGTTCTGTGCGACAAGACAGCAAGAAGGGTATAACTCTATCAGCTGAGTAACAATGTTCATCAAAGTGTTGCGTGTTACAGTGTAGGTTAGTTTATTAGGACAAGTGCATGACATTAAGGTTAGTCGGGGTTAGATTTTTTTTTTTTTTTATATCATTTCAGATAATGTTAATACCTCTTAAGCCCCGAGCGGTCCGGTACCAGTACGAGAATGACATCACACCATAAATCCATCTCTACAGAATGTATGAATTAATGTTATGTTTTCTTTTTCAAATGTAACCAAGAGTAAAGACCCTAACCCAGTCAAAACAGCATGTCAAAGTGTATATTTTCAGCACTACGTTTGTTTACCAATGATTTTAAGTGTTATTAGTGAAATAGTTCAAGTTTGTTTATTATTTGTCACATAAATATCGTCGTTTATAGAAATCTCAGGGCATCGAGTGGGAAAAAGGCGAGGTTTGATGCAAGGATTTTCCGCAACCTAACTTGAGTGTACTCTTTTGAGAGAAGAGACCCAGGGCTTTCGATGGGCTCTCGAATAAAATAAAATAAACTACACTTCCCAGCTCACACCAGCCCCTGTCAATCATCTGACTTCTTTTTCAGTTTTTTTTTCCTTCTTTATTTTCAGGATCATATCTCACGGGTGGGACAAAACTGAACGTTATTGCCATAAATTAGAACGCAAAAACGGCGTTGCAATCTGATGAAAAATGGCGGAGAAATGTACATAATAAAAAAGTAACTGTACTTACAGTAGATTTCATTCAGGGTTTTTGCTACACGCCTGGTGATAAATCCAGATTGAACTCTGCCATTGGAAAGGGGAGATTTAGCCTGATCCATAGATGTGCGACATGGCTAAAATAAGGTAATTTATAGGCCTGATATTCTATATTCTATAATAATATTTCAAATTGCATGTGTCCGGATGGCAGAATTCAGTACTGTATCTACAAAACCTTCTGTTTAATCAACTTCCCTTTATTCATTTGTTTAGATTTTTGTACATGTGATCTCAAGAAGGTGCTGAACAAGCTCAGTGGCAGTTCTTCATGTCTGGTCAATTTTAGCATGGTGTTATTCACCGTCAAAGACGAAAATTTTTATATTCTCCTTTGGTTCATTACAATTGAGCAGATACTCTGACTTTTACTTGAGTAAGATTTTGAGACGGTACCCATACTTTCACTTAAGTATAATTTCTGCCAAATTTTTACACCCCTGCCTTTACCTCACAGGTGCCTCACAATGTGCCGGAGTACGATCACATCAACTCATTACAGAAATACAGGGCATTTTTATCCCATGCTCAGCAACTAGGTTTGTGGAAACGGACCCAGTGTTGTGGGTTTAAATGTTGCTTTGTTATACATGTTATACTCTCTAACAACAAAAACAACATTGAGTGAGTATAGTTTCATAGGAAAGTAGTTTCAGAGGAAAACTGTAATTATGTAAGATCCCAACTGTCATATATGTATTTTGGCCTTGTTCAACATTATGACATCACACTGTTCCTTATATATCTATCTATGCATACTGTATATCTCCTCATTTTATCTCTGGGTATAATTAGTTGTTTGGTAGAATACTGTAAATGCACTGCATTCAAATCCCACTAAGCCTATATCAAGCTCCAACAGAATTCCAGCTTTTGGTTTTCTCCCAATTTCCATTACCTGCATGTGTAGCTGTGTAATCTGTGGTAGTGTGTGGTTTTAGGGTTTGTCAATGTGAGTTAAACATAGTGGTTAGCTGGATATTTGACATGGAGTCTGCCCTGTTGCAATGCTACACCTTCTGCTAAACAACATGTTTACATTATACTTTAGAACTAACAGTGATGACAGGGTTCTGGGAGTGGAAATATGTGTGTGTGTGTGTGTGTGTGTGTGTGTGTGTGTGTGTGTGTGTGTGTGTGTGTGTGTGTGTGTGTGTGTGTGTGTGTGTGTGTGTGTGTGTGTGTGTGTGTGTGTGTGTGTGTCTGTCTGTGTGTGTGTGTGTGCGTGCGTGCGTGCGTGTGTGTGTGTGCGCAGGATTCAATGTCCCCATGATTCAATGTCCCCAGGATTCAATGTCCCAAGGATTCAATGTTCCCATGGTTCAATCTTCGCAGGATTCAATGATCCCAGGTCCAATATGTAGGCCTACACATTGTTATTGTGCTGTAATGTAGACCTACACATTGTTATTGTGCTGTAATGTAGACCTACACATTGTTATTGTGCTGTAATGTAGACCTACACATTGTTATCTAAGGGATAATGTATAGCTACGAGGTCATTGTCGCAAAATAATTGACCGACACGTAGTTTAAAATACCGAGCCGCTGTGTTTTAAAGGTGTTTTAAACGTCAGTGAAGGTCAATTATTTTGCGATGATGACCGAGTAAAGCTATACATTATCCCGCTTATTTATCCCGCTAACTTACTAACAATATACCTAATTCATTTGACAAATCGCAGTTGTTCTGTGGCTCTGTCAGCCCAAATAAAGTGATTATTATTATCGCGGGCAGCCCGGCAGGTGTGTCTGATTGCACTGAAACAGTGTTTGTCAGTGGGCTTGATTGCGAACAGCTGCGCACAGCGGTCATTATTGTCCCACAGCGGTCATTATTGTCTGATAACTGACCTCTGACACGCGCTATTGACCAATCACAAGCAAGCATTTCGGCGAACGTGAAAACGCCATGTAATAATGTGCTGTAATGTAGACCTACACATTGTTATTGTGCTGTAATGTAGACCTACACATTGTTATTGTGCTTGTAATGTAGACCTACACATTGTTATTGTGCTGTAATGTAGACCTACACATTGTTATTGTGCTTGTAATGTAGACCTACACATTGTTATTGTGCTGTAATGTAGACCTACACATTGTTATTGTGTTATTGTGCTGTAATGTAGACCTACACATTGTTATTGTGTTATTGTGCTGTAATGTAGACCTACACATTGTTATTGTGTTATTGTGCTGTAATGTAGACCTACACATTGTTATTGTGTTATTGTGCTGTAATGTAGACCTACACATTGTTATTGTGTTATTGTGCTGTAATGTAGACCTACACATTGTTATTGTGTTATTGTGCTGTAATGTAGACCTACACATTGTTATTGTGCTGTAATGTAGACCTACACATTGTTATTGTGTTATTGTGCTGTAATGTAGACCTACACATTGTTATTGTGCTGTAATGTAGACCTACACATTGTTATTGTGTTATTGTGCTGTAATGTAGACCTACACATTGTTATTGTGCTGTAATGTAGACCTACACATTGTTATTGTGTTATTGTGCTGTAATGTAGACCTACACATTGTTATTGTGTTATTGTGCTGTAATGTAGACCTACACATTGTTATTGTGCTGTAATGTAGACCTACACATTGTTATTGTGCTGTAATGTAGACCTACACATTGTTATTGTGCTGTAATGTAGACCTACACATTGTTATTGTGCTGTAATGTAGACATACACATTGTTGTTGTGCTGTAATGTAGGCCTACACATTGTTATTGTGCTGTAATGTAGACCTACAGATTGTTATTGTGCTGTAATGTAGACCTACACATTGTTATTGTGCTTGTAATGTAGACCTACACATTGTTATTGTGATGTAATGTAGGCCTACACATTGTTATTGTGCTGTAATGTAGACCTACACATTGTTATTGTGCTTGTAATGTAGACCTACACATTGTTATTGTGCTGTAATGTAGACCTACACATTGTTATTGTGCTGTAATGTAGACCTACACATTGTTATTGTGATGTAATGTAGACCTACACATTGTTATTGTGCTTGTAATGTAGACCTACACATTGTTATTGTGCTGTAATGTAGACCTACACATTGTTATTGTGCTGTAATGTAGACCTACACATTGTTATCTAAGGGATAATGTATAGCTACGAGGTCATTGTCGCAAAATAATTGACCGACACGTAGTTTAAAATACCGAGCCGCCTCGGCGAGGTGTTTTAAACGTCAGTGAAGGTCAATTATTTTGCGATGATGACCGAGTAAAGCTATACATTATCCCGCTTATTTATCCCGCTAACTTACTAACAATATACCTAATTCATTTGACAAATCGCAGTTGTTCTGTGGCTCTGTCAGCCCAAATAAAGTGATTATTATTATCGCGGGCAGCCCGGCAGGTGTGTCTGATTGCACTGAAACAGTGTTTGTCAGTGGGCTTGATTGCGAACAGCTGCGCACAGCGGTCATTATTGTCCCACAGCGGTCATTATTGTCTGATAACTGACCTCTGACACGCGCTATTGACCAATCACAAGCAAGCATTTCGGCGAACGTGAAAACGCCATGTAATAATGTGCTGTAATGTAGACCTACACATTGTTATTGTGCTGTAATGTAGACCTACACATTGTTATTGTGCTTGTAATGTAGACCTACACATTGTTATTGTGCTGTAATGTAGACCTACACATTGTTATTGTGCTTGTAATGTAGACCTACACATTGTTATTGTGCTGTAATGTAGACCTACACATTGTTATTGTGTTATTGTGCTGTAATGTAGACCTACACATTGTTATTGTGTTATTGTGCTGTAATGTAGACCTACACATTGTTATTGTGTTATTGTGCTGTAATGTAGACCTACACATTGTTATTGTGTTATTGTGCTGTAATGTAGACCTACACATTGTTATTGTGTTATTGTGCTGTAATGTAGACCTACACATTGTTATTGTGTTATTGTGCTGTAATGTAGACCTACACATTGTTATTGTGCTGTAATGTAGACCTACACATTGTTATTGTGTTATTGTGCTGTAATGTAGACCTACACATTGTTATTGTGCTGTAATGTAGACCTACACATTGTTATTGTGTTATTGTGCTGTAATGTAGACCTACACATTGTTATTGTGCTGTAATGTAGACCTACACATTGTTATTGTGTTATTGTGCTGTAATGTAGACCTACACATTGTTATTGTGTTATTGTGCTGTAATGTAGACCTACACATTGTTATTGTGCTGTAATGTAGACCTACACATTGTTATTGTGCTGTAATGTAGACCTACACATTGTTATTGTGCTGTAATGTAGACCTACACATTGTTATTGTGCTGTAATGTAGACATACACATTGTTGTTGTGCTGTAATGTAGGCCTACACATTGTTATTGTGCTGTAATGTAGACCTACAGATTGTTATTGTGCTGTAATGTAGACCTACACATTGTTATTGTGCTTGTAATGTAGACCTACACATTGTTATTGTGATGTAATGTAGGCCTACACATTGTTATTGTGCTGTAATGTAGACCTACACATTGTTATTGTGCTTGTAATGTAGACCTACACATTGTTATTGTGCTGTAATGTAGACCTACACATTGTTATTGTGCTGTAATGTAGACCTACACATTGTTATTGTGATGTAATGTAGACCTACACATTGTTATTGTGCTTGTAATGTAGACCTACACATTGTTATTGTGCTGTAATGTAGACCTACACATTGTTATTGTGCTGTAATGTAGACCTACACATTGTTATTGTGATGTAATGTAACAGATGATTTCTGTTGATTTCTGTTGATGATTTCTGTTGTTAAAAGATGTGCTCATTTGTTACCACTAAATTCTATCAAACAGGTAATTCAAGCTCTGGTTTTGTCAAATCTTGACTATTGTCCTGCAGTATGGTCGAATGTAACGACGAATAAACTGAAAAAATTACAAATGGTACAAAACAAAGCAGCACGTATATCGCTTCGCTGTGAGTACAGAACTAATGTTGCAGCGATGCACAGTTGTTTAACTTGGTTACTTGTCAAACATAAATTACTCTGCTCACTCCTTGTATTCACTAAGAATATTCTTGTTACAAAGATCCCCTCAATTTTATATAACAATTTATCAATAAGTCTGGACAGACACAACCATTCCACCAGACATGCTTCTGCACGAGGTTTTACACTTCCAAAAGTGAGGTCGAATGCAATGAAGCGAACTGTCATGTTCCGTGGTATGCAGGAATGGAACTCTCTTCCCAGACATGTTAAGCAGGAGAAGAGTAAATGTTGTTTCAAAATCGTGGTAAAACAACATTTTCAACCAAAGAAATTGACATTCCCTAATAGATAGTGTGTACGTAAATGAAAATGTATGTGTCTGATAAAGAGATAGGTATATATGGATGAAAAGGCATGTGTCTGATAGGGATATATTATTAAAATATTGTATAATTGGCTGATATGAACATAGATAATGTATGTAAAAGCTAAATAGTATATTATGCTGTATTGTATTATGAATTAATTATGAGTAGGTATTATTGTATTGTATTATGAATTCATTCATAAGGAGTATATATTTTTATATTGTATTATTAATTTGATTAGGGTTTTTATTGTTGTTTTAATTGTCGGTATGACATGTAAATGTTGTGAGTGTATAAGGGTTTTTATTGTTGTTTTAATTGTCTGTATGACATGTAAATGTTATGATTGTATAAGGGTTTTTATTGTTGTTTTAATTGTCTGTATGACATGTAAATGTTGTGAGTGTATAAGTCTGTAACTGTATTTTATGTGTTATGGACCCCAGGAAGAATAGCCCCAGCACTGCTGTGGCTAATGGGGATCCAAATAAACTTAAACTTAAATGTAGACCTACACATTGTTATTGTGCTGTAATGTAGACCTACACATTGTTATTGTGCTGTAATGTAGGTCTACACATTGTTATTGTGCTGTAATGTAGGTCTACACATTGTTATTGTGCTGTAATGTAGGTCTACACATTGTTATTGTGCTGTAATGTAGGCCTACACATTGTTATTGTGATGTAATGTAGGTCTACACATTGTTATTGTGATGTAATGTAGACCTACACATTGTTATTGTGATGTAATGTAGACCTACACATTGTTATTGTGCTGTAATGTAGACCTACACATTGTTATTGTGCTGTAATGTAGACCTACACATTGTTATTGTGCTGTAATGTAGACCTACACATTGTTATTGTGATGTAATGTAGACCGTTAGGTTATGACTATAACCAAGTTCTGTTAGTTAGGGGCGATGCTTGGCATCGCCTTCTGCACTATCTCGCGTACGTGCACGCGTACTGAATAAACCACAAATGTACCTCTAATACCAGTATTAGTCTGACCACACCCCTCATCAGCTTACCTTCATAAGCAGGTGTGTGGTCACCTGCTCTCCTCCTTCCCAAGCTTTCACCACAAGGTGAGGACAAGGGCTGCAGCGGCGTCCGATGCCAAGCATCGCCCCTAACTAACAGAACTTGGTTATAGTCATAACCTAACGTTCTGTATCGTTAGTGGCTTAGCTTGGCATCGCCTTCTGCACAAGGGAGGCCAAGCGGAGCCACTTGGCTGACAAATACACCCCGCTGACAGCCCCCCAAAACCATCAGAACAGGGAGGGCCGAGCCCCCCCGACCCCCCCTAATGGAGGGTAGCCCCCCTATTAGGGACGTCACGGGAGGGCGACGGACCCGACCGTGCGAAGAGGCACACGTAGTGCCCCGCCCCCCACATCGCCAGCGTATTCGGACAAAGGCCCCTCAGTTACTGCACCTGGTATTCCCAGGCGGAACCAACCAGGCCAGAACCTGCCCAGCTTCCGAGATCGGACGAGACCGGGCGTGTTCAGGTCGGTATGGCCGTAAGCCGAGCGGGCCCCGTCCCCCCAATAGTACACCGCCTGGCACACTGACCCTGCAGAATAGGCAGTCAGCATGGCCGTAAGCACACAAAAAAGGTTAACCAACGGAAGCAGGCAGCGCACCGGGGAAAAACCAGGCAACAGGCTGTTAACCCTAGCCTGGAGACTGCGGACGAGACAGGCGCCAGAGGGGACAGCTGAACACAGCCGCCCCGGCGGAAGGAGCGTAAGCTGGCGGTGTTGCATGACCAAGCCTCCATTTAACAACCCCCGCCCAGAGGGGTCGAGGCAGAGAAGGCTGACACGATTGGCAGACGTCATGAACGTGCAGGGGCACCCTCAACCGGTGAACCCGGGAGTTGACACTGCTCCAACACACCAGGGAATCAACCACCTCGGTGTTACCCAATGCGGTGGTTGTTCCTATAACCCCTCAAGAAAAAACTCCAAAACACACCTGCGGGTATACACCGGCTATACCGCAGTACAAGTGTTTCAGTTTCCAAAAAGGGTTAACCCAGGCCTACGGGTCGCAAACATCACTTCGGACCGGGCCTGGCGGTACGGGAAGCACAGGGTCACCAGAGGAGGTCAAAAAACCACCCCCACAGGCCCCTCTTCGCCATGCGTGAGAGAGGAGCGAAAAATAATGGAGAACCAGCCCCTAAGCACACCGTACCTGGTATTCCCCGGCGGTCTCCCAACCAAGTACTAACCAGGACCAACCTGTGTAGCGGCCGAGATCCGACGAGATCGAGCGCGTACAGAATGGCATGGCTGTAAGCCATGACGACAGTGCTGAGTAAAAACATACCCAACCAGGGTCTCCATAGCGCTTAACCCTGTGACACCCAGACCGACCTGGCATTTTTCCCCCTGAAAAAAGCCCAAGTCCCTCAGGGTACCAGAACAGCAGATCTGCATCCCCGGCGGACAACGGGTTCAACTGATCTGGACCAGCGTGACCAGAACCAGTCCCGTGCCCTAACCACGCCGACATGCCTACTCCAGGAGAAGGGCAGATATGCGTGTTGATCTTAACATGAAAAGAAGGCGCCACCCAGACGTCGGGACGAACCGCGCCTGGTGGCCCACCCCAAGGGCGTGAGACCCCACTACATATGTTCAGATCCATCCCGTCATCATCCCCCAGACATGAACGAGAATCCGTCGACAACCCACCCAGGTCATGGGATGTGGTCGCCGGAAGAGGAAAAACCCCCATCTCAGTTGCTTTATAAAAACGCTGTTTCAACCACAAGCAACTAAGGCGTGCCAGTCAATCGCCTGTTTACAGCGAGCTAGCACTATACGTGCGTCGGGACACACCCCCATCAATGAACAGGCTATTTAGACCTGTCATTGAATCCCCAAGGCGCCCAGGGGAACGACAAGAGGGGTGTGACACTCCCTAACTCCAACACTTCTGGAATAGAAAGAAGGAAGCATCAACAGTATGTATCCCAGTCTACACAGCCGGGGTAAAAAATGTTCACATTTTTACATCCCACCACCCTCCCATAGGAAAGAGACGGGGATCCCCAGAGAGACTTCCCACGCGAGCTGTACAGATTGAAAAGAATATATTGCACCTTGAGCCATGTAAAAAACTGGTTTTAGGGCCTCCGGGGAAGAGGCACCGAACCCATACACACTCAATAAACGAATTGAATCGAATATACATACAATAGAAAAGGACCCTTCTAGAGGGTCCACTCACTTTGACAATCTGAGGAGGAAGGCTCTGTACTCTGATGGAGGCTTCCTCACATGGAAGAAGGAGTCCGAACTCACAGAAGGCCTGAGTAGGCGCTTGGTGAGGAGGAGCCCTGACCACCCCCCCTGAAAACAGATCCATCACATGGACCTGAACAGCACACGGAAGTCCTACCAACAGAGACGCGCACGGTGACGTACTCTATGGCGGGGGAATTCCTGCGGTGCACACGCTCAATATACCAGGCCGTGGGACCAGGAACTCCCTCCCCCCCCCCCCCCCCCCCCCCCGTAACGTGCCGAACCGCCACGTGACGGGAACCTTGAAGGACAGGGGGTGTACCCCTGACCGACAGAACAATGGGGAGAGGAAAGGTTACCAGTTCACCCCTTTACGACCCCACACCCATGATACGACGTAACGACAAAAAGAGAATATGACACAGTCATAGTCAGCTCTATGAAGCGTTTCACAGCTCCACACAGCGCACGAGCTAACCTGCTATCTGATTTTTACTAAGGAAAAACACAGAATAGAGAGGGCTCTAAGAACCCCGGTCCAACATACACATGTGCTTCTGTGGCCAGTACAACCCAGTTGTAGGTCACATGACACACACAACCCATCATCACCTACAAAAAATGGCAAAAACACTCAACAGAGGAACGCCGTTTTTTTCACAATGAGAGAATACATCATTCTTGATTAGTATCGACCACAGGCCTTGCTAAGCACACATGACAGCAACCAAACCAATTTCCCTTTAGGAAATAAGTTTCTCCAGCAGATTTAGCACAACCTCAGCAATCAAGCTGAGAGTTACATCGTATCCCTACCACACAAAAGACACAATTAATGCACAACATGTCTGATAGGAGGTGATAAAGTCCCCAGGGAACCGGGGGGGGAAACACAATCCTCCTATTTTACCCTCAATACGGCCAGTTAAAACAGGAAAACCTGTTAATGTGTGAACTCACTGTTCATTGTCATTACAGTCTGAGAAAGAACATTCTTTCACTCACTCGTCACCAAGCATAGCTTCATAGGTTAGTTGCCTTAGTAGTGAGTACACGGTACACATAAACACCATGATGTTTCTCACACAACAACCAGATCAATACATCACGATCTGCACGGAGAAGCTAACTGCCAGTGACAAAAACAGCTCACACACAACCCGCAACGTATCTCAAATGCATTGCAACAACACACGTTTTGGGAAAAAACACCGTTATTCACAATACATTTAGCAAGGTAAAACCAGAAGACGTGTTTATGAGGTCTGGCCAACCCCGTACCTGCCCGGAACGCAGATCAGCGAAGTGCAGTCACAAGCCACCGTAGAACACAACCGTCCCGTGTTGTTCGATCCGGGCAGCGTCGCCGCTCCACCAGTCGCTACAGTCCTCTTTGTTGACGCAATCCCCGTCTAGGCTCAGGCAGGGTCGACGAACATCCCCTGTCAAGGATGACGTCGTGGTCAAGAGTGTAAAACATGTTAAAAATCAAAGCACGTTCAACAGAATAGCATCAAGCTAACGGCTGCTCCAACCGTTCGGGTGCTATTGCTTCCGCTCGCGAGACGCCGATCTACGACGCACGCGATCAGGAGCGAGCTCCCGGCGGCGCGCGAGAAGCCAAGCTACCCCGCGCCAGGCCACCGACCGGCTAACCGTAAGCTATGAACATGTAAACAATGACATAACACTCACCCAGACAGGCCGCCGTTCTGAACCCTCCTCACTTTTTAAGAGAAAAGAGAAAACAAGACGTCAACACCGCTTCACAACGGTGACATTAACACGTCCGGCGGAATCAGCACAGTACCAACTGGCCTGTATAGCTGACTTTGAACATGAATCTGCCGCTATCGCACATTACATGCACATATCCCCTCGTGAAGGAATACTCTCATTTGGATATGAAAGATGGGGTCTTAACACGGTGACAGAGAGAATCCACTCGTCCAGAACACACAGGGATCACCAGTGTCAATGGTCGCGGCCCACTAGTTAAAACTAAAATGGTCGCCAGACCAAGGCCTTCTGTCGCCTAGACGGCTAAACAAAGGACCCTAGCCTGGGGCCGGTTTCCATAAACTTTGTCAAGTAGCCCCCATAGCACTAACAGACAAGTGGAGCCCGCCAGCAAACACTACTCACCCAACCTGGAACGCACCGCTCCTCACAACAGCGGCATGTCCGACAGTTCAGCTGTGGCCTGACAGGTTTCACCCCAACAAACACAGCAAGGAACTGCAGTTGAGAAGCATGCAGCGGCGTGCTCCCAATACGAAAACCGGTGGAGGGTTTGTAGAATGATCATCATCTTCTAGACACTCCAGTACGAAGACAATATCGCCGTATTTTCTCGAAAATAGTGAGAGAGAAAATAAAGATATGATGTCAACGTATCCTTGTTTCCCAAGCTGTTCCTAATCCAATTTCTTCCATCATGGTGTCAAGTGTGGGGATCTACCGAGGCACCTCTTCCTTGTGGTGAAAGCGAGAAGGAGGAGAGCAGGTGACCACACACCTGCTTATGAAGGTAAGCTGATGAGGGGTGTGGTCAGACTAATACTGGTATTAGAGGTACATTTGTGGTTTATTCAGTACGCGTGCACGTACGCGAGATAGTGCAGAAGGCGATGCCAAGCTAAGCCACTAACGATACAGAACTACACATTGTTATTGTGATGTAATGTAGACCTACACATTGTTATTGTGCTGTAATGTAGGTCTACACATTGTTATTGTGCTGTAATGTAGGTCTACACATTGTTATTGTGCTGTAATGTAGGCCTACACATTGTTATTGTGCTGTAATGTAGACATACACATTGTTATTGTGCTGTAATGTAGGCCTACACATTGTTATTGTGCTGTAATGTAGACCTACACCTTGTCATTGTGCTGTAATGTAGGTCTACACGTTGTTATTGTGCTTGTAATGTAGGTCTACACGTTGTTATTGTGCTTGTAATGTAGACCTACACCTTGTTATTGTGCTTGTAATGTAGGCCTACACATTGTTATTGTGCTTTTATTACATGGCGTTTTCACATTCGCCGAAATGCTTGCTTGTGATTGGTCAATAGCCCCCCGACTGCGGTCATTATTTTTCAATAATGACCGGTTTTTTCAATAATGACCGCAGTGCGCAGCTGTTGGCAATCAAGCCCACTGACACACACTGTTTCAGTGCAATTAGACAGTGTTCTGCTGCCGGCGATGACAGGGGGCGGAGCGACGAGCGGAGCCAGAAGGCTGCCCGCGATAATAATAATCACTTTATTTGGGCTGACAGAGCCACAGAACAACTGCGATTTGTCAAATTAATTAGGTATATTGTTAGTAAGTTAGCCATGTAATAAGCGGGATAATGTATAGCCTACTCGGTCATTGTCGCAAAATAATTGACCTTCACTACGTTTAAAACACCTCGGCGCGGCGCCTCGGTATTTTAAACTCTGTGTCGGTCAATTATTTTGCGACAATGACCTCGTAGCCATACATTATCCCTTACGTAATGTAGGCCTACACATTGTTATTGTGCTTGTAATGTAGGCCTACACATTGTTATTGTGATGTAATGTAGGTCTACACATTGTTATTGTGCTTGTAATGTAGGTCTACACATTGTTATTGTGCTTGTAATGTAGGTCTACACATTGTTATTGTGCTGTAATGTAGACCTACACATTGTTATTGTGCTCGTAATGTAGGCCTACACATTGTTATTGTGATGTAATGTAGGTATACACATTGTTATTGTGCTTGTAATGTAGGTCTACACATTGTTATTGTGCTTGTAATGTAGGTCTACACATTGTTATTGTGATGTAATGTAGACCTACACATTGTTATTGTCCAATTATCTAGCGGTCTCAGTCAATGAGTCAACTAAATATCCCCATTGGAAAGGTGTAGGCGAACGACTTATAAATTGAACCAAAAGAAACAATTCAGACTTTGCAAGAATGTTAATTTATTGGGACTCCATGTCCAAACATTCCGTTATTTTGGTAACTGAATTGCCATCATCACCAGGTGGTCAATTAAGCAAGCAGTTAGCTTGTAGCTGGTAGTTAGTAGCAGCTTAAGGGCTTGTGTTCACCAGGGACGTTTTATGAGTTGTCAGCTCCTTTCTGTCATTCATTTCTATGCTGGAGAAGCGACAGGCGCGCTCCTCTTCCCAGCGCCGCGCCTATGAGCTCTCGGCGGCAGCGTTTTTTGGCGGAGCGCTCCCAGCTCATAAAGTTGAAACTAGTTCAACTTTTGGAAAGGAGCGCGCTCATCAATGTACTCATCGAGGAAGGGGCGGAGCCGCGGCTGGCGCGAGCCTCAGAAAAACGCTCAGAGCTTCTTTTTCTTCTTTTTTCCAAGCGGTCCACCTTGAAAAAAAGGCTTTTAGTGGACACATAGCCTAAGTCTGTAGATAGTAGTACTTGTTAGCAGTTAGCCAGCAGCGTACATACAAACGTTAGTGGATAATGTCAGTATAGAGGTCGATATGGCATTTAGTAATGTCCAGCAGAGTCGACACGGATAACAGTTTGTTGATCGTCCGGTTACAGTTAGTAACTGTCAGCGTTTAGCATTGGATAGTAGCATTTAGCAACTGTCAGTAGTCGATAACATTTGGTCAGTAGTCAGTACAGTAGTCAGATTATTTACCGTTGGCCAGTCAGTTCGCCCACAGGGCTTTTCACCTTACAGCCTATGGTCAAGAGTGTCACTTAAATAGCGCGACGCGCCGGCGCAGAGACAGCTTACCTGTCCAGAGTCACAATACGCGTTCCAAAGTGCGTCCACTAGGCGGCACCAGACAACAACTAACGCATGCAATAAATGTTACTTATGATAATAATGATAATAATAATAATGAACATATTGGGAAAAACGTCGGATAATTCTCCAGTTATTGTGATGTAATGTAGGTCTACACATTGTGATGTAATGTAGACCTACACATTGTTATTGTGCTGTAATGTAGACCTACACATTGTTATTGTGCTGTAATGTAGGTCTACACGTTGTTATTGTGCTTGTAATGTAGGCCTACACATTGTTATTGTGCTGTAATGTAGGCCTACATTGTAGGTAAACGGTACCCTATCACCCCCCCTCACAGTAAGCTGTGGTGTTCCACAAGGAAGCATACTAGGTCCGCTACTGTTCCTAATTTATGCAAATGACATGTCGTCAGCTTGTGACTGCAACTTGTTCCTGTTTGCGGACGACTCAGCCCTGCTGGTCTCTGACAAGAACAAGTTACAGGTTGAAAAAACCCTCAGCTCAGAACTAGGCAAAATCTGCATATGGCTCGCTGATAACAAACTACCATTACACATGGGCAAAACAGAGTCCATTATTTTCGGTTCAAATAACAAACTCAGCAAGACCGACGGCTTCTCAGTTACAGTGGGTGACAATATTGTCACAAGGAAAGAAGATATTACTTACCTGGGTTCCATCCTAGAGGCAAATCTTTCCTGTGACAAAATGGCATCCAATGTAATAAAAAAAGTCAACCAACGAACTCGATTCTTGTACCGGATCTCCTCACTGGTAAACAAGAATACCCTGAAGACTCTGGCAGGAGCACTCATTCAAGAGTACTACGACTATGCTTGCACCTCATGGTACCAAAGCACCTCAAGGGCGCTAAAAACAAAATTACAAACATCTCAAAACAAACTGGTCAGACTACTGCTTGACCTTACTCCTAGAACCCACCTCACCCCTGCCCACTTTGACAACCTAGGATGGCTTAGAGTAGACGACAGAGTACAGCAACTTGCAATGGGCCTGGTCTACAAGATACACTACACGACCAAGGTACCCATGTACATGTCAAAATACTTCCCAAAGGTCAGTGAATACCACAATCACAACACCAGAGGGAGCTCCACAGATCATGTTAAACCCAGATTCGGCTCAAACAAGGGACTAAACACGTTTCGCAATTATGCCACATCAATGTGGAACGCCCTACCCAAAGCTGTAAAGGAATGTGAATCACTACCCACTTTCAAAAACACTCTCAAAAAATACCTACGGGAGACTGCAATTCGAAACTGGCCCCTGTAAATGTCCTAACACAACCCCCTCCAATGTACAGTAAATGACCAAGTATGGTCTTGTCAATATTCCAATGTACAGTCTTTCTTGTACAGTTGTACAGTGTCCCCCACCCACCCCTCCTACCCAACCCCCCCCACTCCTATCCAACCCCCCCCCCCCCCCCCCCCCCCCCACCCAACCACCTCCAATGTACAGTCCCCCCCCCCCCCCACCTACCCAACCTCCTCCAATGTACAGTTTCTACGTCAAATGTATATACTCTTTTTTCTGGACTCTTTTCGTATCACAAACAGTACTGTATTTGCAAATCTGGTATGTCATAAATGTATAGATGTAGCAGTACTGTCTATCTGTATGTCATGTATGTCATATGTTACGATGAATTGAAAATGGGGGACCCTGATGTAAACAAGACGAAAGTCTTTCTCTGGTCTGCATCCCCTTAACAATTGTATGTATTGAGCTGTACTGTACTGTACCCATTCTGCAATCTGTTAATAAAGTTTTCAATCAATCAATCACACATTGTTATTGTGCTGTAATGTAGACCTACACATTGTTATTGTGCTGTAATGTAGGTCTACACATTGTTATTGTGGTGTAATGTAGGTCTACACATTGTTATTGTGCTGTAATGTAGGCCTACACATTGTTATTGTGCTGTAATGTAGGCCTACACATTGTTATTGTGCTGTAATGTAGGTCTACACATTGTTATTGTGATGTAATGTAGGTCTACACATTGTTATTGTGCTGTAATGTAGGCCTACACATTGTTATTGTAATGTAATTGTTATTGTGATGTAATGTAGGCCTACAGATTGTTATTGTGCTGTAATGTAGGTCTACACATTGTTATTGTGCTGTAATGTAGGCCTACAGATTGCTGTCTAATACGTTTGAGAATTCAGTTGTAAGTCTGACTCACTCCAGTACCGCCAGTAAGCTAACACATGGTGGAGATCATAGGCTTTGTGTGTGTGTGTGTGTGTGTGTGTGTGTGTGTGTGTGTGTGTGTGTGTGTGTGTGTGTGTGTGTGTGTGTGTGTGTGTGTGTGTGTGTGTGTGTGTGTGTGTGTGTGTGTGTGTGTGTGTGCGTGTGCGTGTGCATGTGCGTGTGCGTGTGCGTGTGCGTGTGTGTGTGTGTGTGTGTGTTGACGGCTGCAGGAGGAACACCTGTGTGGGCTGTGTTAGCTCTAGATATGTACCGCCGGAGATCAATGACTCCTACACCTGCTTATGGGAAAACACACACACACACACTCAGGCTATATACATGCGTTTGTGCATTCACCTAAAAACTCACACACACACACACATATGCCATGTGTAAACACGTATATGCTAAATATGTATTTTAATCATTTACATTTACATTTAGTCATTTAGCTGAACGCTTTTATCCAAAGCTACTTACAAGTTCTGTACAACAAATCAGCAGGAAGGGTACAACTCTGGCAGCTAAGGCCCGAGGGTAAGTAACATTGTTCGTGAAACAGTGTCGAATTTGAGTGCTACAGACTTGGGTGAATATTAGCAGAGTAGGTTGTAATAGGCAAGGCATATTCCTTAGTAGCAGAGTGCATAATAGTAAACGACAATACAAAGGTTAGTATTTATTTTTCTTTCTTTCTTTCATTTCAGATATTGATTGAAAAGAAAGTGGGTCTTTTGTCAACGACGACAACGACGATTGGGTGGGTTTCAGCTGGTCTTTGTCCTAACTGTGGTGGGAAGTTCGTTCCACCATTGTGGAGCGAGGACCGAGAATAGCCGGCTTCTCTTTGATGACCCTCCCAGGAGCGTGGATACGAGTGGGTCTGAGGCGGCCAGAGGATGTAGAGCGGAGGGGTCTTGAAGGTGTGTAGTTAGAGACCATTGACTAAAGGTAGGTGGGAGCGGTTCCCTTCACTGCACGGCATCCCAGGTCAAGGACCTTGAAGCGGATTTGTGTGGCAATGGGGAGCCAGTGCAACTGGGGTAACATGGGCTGACTTTGGTAGGTTGGAGATCAGACAGGCTGCTGCTGCGTTCTGTATGAGTTGAAGAGGCTTGGTGGTGGTAGTCGGTAAACCAGCTAGCAGTACATTGCAGTAGTCGGGCGAGACATGACTGTTGATTGTAGGAGGAGTTGTTGAGGAGATGTGAGCAGAGAAGTCATCGAGGACCAGGGGTGTAAGGTACTTGAGTAATTGTACTTTGTTACAATACTTAAGTACTGTTTTGGGGGATTTGTACTTTACTTAAGTATTATTAGGTTTGTATACTTGTACTTTTACTCAGTTACATTTCAGAGAAAAATACATACTTTTTACTCCTTACATTTAAAATGCAGACCTACAAAGTACAAATCTTGCAGGTCCAACTATTTTAATTAGTATGTTTGTTTCTCTGGCCGAACTAACGTTATTAATCCTGCGGCCGCCCTTTATTTAAAAACAGCCAATCAAATCCCCATCAATGGAAAATTAACCCGCCCATACCCATGCTGATTGGTCCTTGTCGTGGATCTTTGATTAAACACCTGCTATCAGAAGAATAGATGGTCAGAAAAAAAGTTTTTACTTTCACTTTTTAGTGCTTAAGTACATTTAAAAGTAGAAACTTTTTTACTTTTACTCAAGTGTGTTTTTAGCCAGATACTCAGACTTTTACTTGAGTAAGATTTTGAGACGGTACCCATACTTTCACTTAATTATAATCTCTGGGTACTTTTTACACCCCTGCACCTATGGTTCTTGACGGTCGGGGAAGAGGCCACGGCTACATTCTCCACTGTGACGGAAAGGTCGGTCAGCGGGGAGGACTTGGCGGCAGGCGAAGTAGCTCCGTTGATTGGTCGTCATCGAGGCGGAAATTTCGGAAGAGTTGAGTGTCATCGGCATAGCAGTGGAGGACCGAGCCCTGGGGGGGGGACCTGTCTGTAGGGGGCGGGGGGGTCAACAGGGTATCTATGCTATACTTGCTGTTACTAACTATACTATGCAATAATCAGAACACGTTTTTTTCTTAAAGTGTACTTTTTTCCCTTCCTTTAAAGCAGGGCTATTCAACTGGCGGCCCGCGGGCCAGATCCGGCCCGCCAAGCAATTTGGACCGGCCCGCGGAAGATTACATGATAAATAAAAAAAAAAAAAAAAAATCTTTTCATGTCAACGTTCACACGCACAATATACGCTTACCTAGCATTTGCATCACTGTTTGCGGGTAGCCCTCACTTCCTATGAACCCTTTTGCCATTGCCCAGTCAAAGAAAAGAAGTGCAATCTCTCTCATTAGACGTGTGTATGTAGGCTAGGCCTGTCTGCCCCCCACCCCCCTGATGTTTGAGAGTTAAGAGTGGATAATAAGTGCTAATAAGATGCTGTGATTTGCTGTTGTTGTTTATCCTTCCAATACATTTCAAATTTCAAATTCAAATACATGAAGCACTTTTTCATAAGCTCAACTGCACTATAAATGTGTTTTTTGTTCAAGTGTTGATGTTAGAATGTTCAGATGCACATCATGCACTTGTTTGTTTTTTATTTTATTTTTATATTGAAACGTTGAAGAGGAGATGTTGCAGTTGTTGCACAGTCATAAATGAAGCACTTTTTGCAGGAGATGTTGCAGATGTAGCACATAAATGAAGCACTTTTTTTGAAAAGTATACTACTTTTGCAATGTAGTTAAATAAAAGTTGTGAAAATGTGGTTGCGTGTTTTGTGTCAAGTGTACATATATTCATAGCACGGGGAGGCGCCGTGGCAGTCCGGCCCCTGGCCCCTTGGGTTTCTGACAATGTGGCCCCCTGAACAATTTAGTTGAATAGCCCTGCTTTAAAGTGTTTAAAGTCTACAGTTGTGAGCTAGGGTGGCTGGGGTAACATCTACAGTCCCCACCGTCTTTGCCAAAGGGCCCGTGAGCAAGATGCCTCTGATACGCTGCACTGTAGACACCATGCGTTAAATAACCCAGGGCGCCTATCGCACAGAGTAGGGGGGTTCCCTGGTGTTCCTGGTGTCTCTGACATCAAGGCCACCTAATCATCCCTCCCCCCCTTAATTGGCTGACATCAATCCCTGTCTCCTGAGCCGTTCAGCCATTGTGTAGTGTGATGTGTGCCTGGTGCCAGTGTGTATGGCAGCCATTGAGCCTGCGTAGCCCAAGGTTGGGTGCTACCAGTGGTGGTGAAGGAGGCCATTTCCACCCTACATTGTGGGGAGCGCTTTGAGAAAAGCGCTATATAAATGTAATGATCATTCATTAATTAATTATGATGCACTGCATTGTAGACACCTTGTACATCTGATACACTGCACTGTAGGTGCTTATTTATCTTATCTGAGCTTATTTCCAGTGTAAAAGGGGTTTATTGTAGGTTGGAAATGCATACTGTAGCATGTTTTTTTTTATTGATGATATCTAATGGGCACCTCCAATTATAGATGTTTAGTGAGGTTAGGCCCAAGATTGTATCTAAATTGACTGATATTCTTAGCAATTGAAATGCAGTAAAAAAAAATATATATATATATATATATAAAAACCTTATAATAATAATAACAGTACTGATAGTATCCCACATTGCAATTTTCATATGGGAAGGAAAACCCCTCATCGGGAAGAGATGGAAAGATTGGGATGTGGGGGCATAGATACACACACATACACACCACACACACACACACACACACACACACACACACACACACACGGACACACACACGCACACACACACACACACATCAGTCAGACAGCCCTCTAGTCAGGAGAACCCCTGGCTTACCTTCACACAGATTCACAGATCACACACACACACACACAAAGTGTATGGACATGAACCCGTGCACTAGTCACTTTGACTCTCACAAACATACTCTCACCCCCCCCAACACACACACACACACACACACACACATACACACTTCAAAGGGAGATTGTAACCTGACAAGCCAAGAACCCACATACATACAACTCTTCTTTTATCATTCCTCTCCACACAAACCCACCTGTTTCTGAGAACCTTTAAGTCATATCCCTCTCTCTCTCTTTCTCTCTCTCTTGCTCTCTCTCCATCTCTGTCTCTCTCTCTCTCTTTATTTCTCTCTCTCTCTATCTCTCTCTCTCTATCTCTCTCTATCTCTTTCTCTCTCTTGCCATCTCTCTATCTCTGTCTCTCTCTCTTTCTCTCTCTTGCTCTCTCTCTATCGCTGTCTCCCTCTCTCTTTCTCTGTCTCTCTCTCTCTCTCTTCCTCTCTCTCTTGCTTTCTCTCTCTCTTCCTCATTCTCTCTCTCTCTCATTGTCTCTGTAATTTTCTCTCCCCCCCTCTCTCTCCCTCTCTCTCCTCTCTCTCTTTCCCCCTCTCTATCTCTCTCTCCATGTTAGTATCACTCTCTCTCTCTCTCTCTCTCTATTTTCTCCCTGTCTCTCTCTATTATCTCTCTCTATGCTGGTACATAGGGGCCGCTTCTGATCTTCATCTCTCTCATCCTCTCTCCTACACTGTAGACCCCTAGCAGAGGATCACACACACACACACCCTCTCTCTCTCTCTCTCTCTCTCTCTCTCTCTCTCTCTCTCTCTCTCTCTCTCTCTCTCTCTGAACCACGTCTTTTGACTGGATACTATGTTGCCTTGCTCCCGCATGTGTGACTGCTGGGTGAGTTTGAACCTCAGCTTGGATGAGCTGCTTTTCCTTGACTGGGTGCAGTCTTTGGTATATTTGCAAAACATAATTTTTGTTCAGTAGTAATACAACAGGTAGAATAGCCAGTATTCCATATTAGAAAAACTAGAATAATAAATTACTAACGGTATGTATATAAAATAGTGCAGTATTACACAAAGTATTAGTATTATTTACTACGCGGTTACTGAAATAAAATGGAGGCACTTACACCTGTGTTTGGATGAGGAAGCTGGCATTGCAGCTATAGTAGTGTGAGTGGCTCGAAGGTTGAGAGGACACACTCCGTGCGATTTAAACAATGTATGTAAAATATACCTATATAGTAACTTATTATAGTGTGAATTTCTTCAGACCTCTTCTCTCTCTCTCTCCCTCCCTTTCTCTCCCCCCCCCCCCCCCCCTCTCTCTCTCTCTGCCAAACTGACACCTGGCCAACTCATCTTCAGGTGTCATAAGAAGTGGAGGGATGACTCACAAAGAGAGATAAAGAAAGGATAAGAGCCGGGGATGAAAGAGGAGGGCAAAGCACCGGGGCCGGCTGCCAGTCACTGCTCTAATTGTAGCGTCTGTCAGGAGAGACAGCGCGCGTGCTGCCAGAGATACCCGCTCTCTCACACACATGACTCCATGTTACTCCTTCTTTCCATCCTGTCTCTCTCTCTCTCTCTATTCTTCCTCTCTCTCTCTCTCTCTTTATTTTATTCTTCCCGTCTCTCTCTCTCTATTCTTCCTGTCTGCCTTTCTCTTTTTCACTCTCTCTCTGTATTCTTCCCATCTCTCTCTCTATTCTTCCTCTCTCTCTCCCTCTCTATTCTTCCTCTCTCTCTCTCTCTTTTTATTCATCCCGTCTCTCTCTCTCAATTCTTCCTGTCTCTCTCTCTCTCTCTCTCTCTCTCTATTCTTCCCGTATCTCTCTTTCATTCTCTCTGTATTCTTCCCATCTCTCTCTATTCTTCCTCTCTCTCTCCCTCTCTATTCTTCCTCTCTCTCTCTTTTTATTCTTCCCGTCACTCTCCCTCTATTCTTCCTGTCTCTCTCTCTCTCTCTATTCTTCCTCTCTCTCTCTTTTTATTCTTCCCGTCTCTCTCTCTCAATTCTTCCTGTCTCTCTCTCTCTCTCTCTCTCTCTATTCTTCCCGTATCTCGCTTTCATTCTCTCTGTATTCTTCCCATCTCTCTCTATTCTTCCTCTCTCTCTCCCTCTCTATTCTTCCTCTCTCTCTCTTTTTATTCTTCCCGTCTCTCTCTCTCTCTATTCTTCTCGTCTCTCTCTCTCTCTCTTTATTATTCCTGCTTCTCTCTCTCTATTCTTACTGTCTCTCTCTCTCTCTCTATTCGTCCTGTCTCTCTCTCTATTATTACTCTCTCTCTATTCTTAGTCTCTCTCTCTCTCTCTCTCTCTCTATTCGTCCTGTCTCTCTCTCTCAGCTGACTCACAGTATATATCTTCCATATTATTCTCATAGCTGTCATTCACTCTCACATTCTCTACAGTCAGTTCAAATTAATTGTATTAAACAATGTTTCATACCTGCCACTATATATTACAATGTAGAATGATCACGTGGTTGGATGTGCATCTTAATTCATTTGTCTGTCATTTGCAACTCTCTCTCTCTCTCTATCCCTCTGTCTATACCTCCTCCACCTCTCCTTATCTCTCTCTCTATCCCTGTCTATACCTCATCCACCTCTCCTTATCTCTCTCTCTCTATCCCTGTCTATACCTCATCCACCTCTCCTTATCTCTCTCTCTATCCCTGTCTATACCTCATCCACCTCTCCTTATCTCTCTCTCTCTATCCCTCTGTCTATACCTCCTCCACCTCTCCTTATCTCTCTCTCTGTCCCTGTCTATACCTCCTCCATCTCTCCTTATCTCTCTCTCTATCCCTCTGTCTATACCTCCTCCACCTCTCCTTATCTCTCTCTCTATCCCTGTCTATACCTCCTCCACCTCTCCTTATCTCTCTCTCTATCCCTGTCTATACCTCCTCCACCTCTCCTTATCTCTCTCTCTGTCCCTGTCTATACCTCCTCCATCTCTCCTTATCTCTCTCTCTATCCCTCTGTCTATACCTCCTCCACCTCTCCTTATCTCTCTCTCTATCCCTGTCTATACCTCCTCCACCTCTCCTTATCTCTCTCTATCCCTGTCTATACCTCCTCCACCTCTCCTTATCTCTCTCTCTATCCCTCTGTCTATACCTCCTCCACCTCTCCTTATCTCTCTCTCTGTCCCTGTCTATACCTCATCCACCTCTCCTTATCTCTCTCTCTCTATCCCTCTGTCTATACCTCCTCCACCTCTCCTTATCTCTCTCTCTATCCCTCTGTCTATACCTCCTCCACCTCTCCTTATCTCTCTCTCTCTATCCCTCTGTCTATACCTCCTCCACCTCTCCTTATCTCTCTCTCTCTATCCCTCTGTCTATACCTCCTCCACCTCTCCTTATCTCTCTCTCTATCCCTGTCTATACCTCCTCCACCTCTCCTTATCTCTCTCTCTCTATCCCTGTCTATACCTCCTCCACCTCTCCTTATCTCTCTCTCTATCCCTCTGTCTATACCTCCTCCACCTCTCCTTATCTCTCTCTCTCTCTCCCTCTGTCTATACCTCCTCCACCTCTCCTTATCTCTCTCTCTATCCCTGTCTATACCTCCTCCACCTCTCCTTATCTCTCTCTCTCTCTCTCTCTCTCTCTATCCCTGTCTATACCTCCTCCACCTCTCCTTATCTCTCTCTCTGTCCCTGTCTATACCTCCTCCATCTCTCCTTATCTCTCTCTCTCTATCCCTCTGTCTATACCTCCTCCACCTCTCCTTATCTCTCTCTCTATCCCTGTCTATACCTCCTCCACCTCTCCTTATCTCTCTCTCTATCCCTGTCTATACCTCCTCCACCTCTCCTTATCTCTCTCTATCCCTGTCTATACCTCCTCCACCTCTCCTTATCTCTCTCTCTATCCCTGTCTATACCTCCTCCACCTCTCCTTATCTCTCTCTCTATCCCTGTCTATACCTCCTCCACCTCTCCTTATCTCTCTCTCTATCCCTGTCTATACCTCCTCCACCTCTCCTTATCTCTCTCTCTATCCCTGTCTATACCTCCTCCACCTCTCCTTATCTCTCTCTCTATCCCTGTCTATACCTCCTCCATCTCTCCTTATCTCTCTCTCTATCCCTCTGTCTATACCTCCTCCACCTCTCCTTATCTCTCTCTCTATCCCTGTCTATACCTCCTCCACCTCTCCTTATCTCTCTCTCTCTGTCCCTGTCTATACCTCCTCCACCTCTCCTTATCTCTCTCTCTCTATCCCTCTGTCTATACCTCCTCCACCTCTCCTTATCTCTCTCTATCCCTCTGTCTATACCTCCTCCACCTCTCCTTATCTCTCTCTCTCTATCCCTCTGTCTATACCTCCTCCACCTCTCCTTATCTCTCTCTATCCCTGTCTATACCTCCTCCACCTCTCCTTATCTCTCTCTCTCCCTCTGTCTATACCTCCTCCACCTCTCCTTATCTCTCTCTCTATCCCTGTCTATACCTCCTCCACCTCTCCTTATCTCTCTCTCTATCCCTGTCTATACCTCCTCCACCTCTCCTTATCTCTCTCTCTATCCCTCTGTCTATACCTCCTCCACCTCTCCTTATCTCTCTCTCTATCCCTCTGTCTATACCTCCTCCACCTCTCCTTATCTCTCTCTCTATCCCTCTGTCTATACCTCCTCCACCTCTCCTTATCTCTCTCTCTATCCCTGTCTATACCTCCTCCACCTCTCCTTATCTCTCTCTCTCTATCCCTGTCTATACCTCCTCCACCTCTCCTTATCTCTCTCTCTATCCCTCTGTCTATACCTCCTCCACCTCTCCTTATCTCTCTCTCTCTATCCCTGTCTATACCTCATCCACCTCTCCTTATCTCTCTCTCTATCCCTGTCTATACCTCCTCCACCTCTCCTTATCTCTCTCTCTATCCCTCTGTCTATACCTCCTCCACCTCTCCTTATCTATCTCTCTATCCCTCTGTCTATACCTCCTCCACCTCTCCTTATCTCTCTCTCTATCCCTCTGTCTATACCTCCTCCACCTCTCCTTATCTCTCTCTCTCTATCCCTCTGTCTATACCTCCTCCACCTCTCCTTATCTCTCTCTCTATCCCTGTCTATACCTCCTCCACCTCTCCTTATCTCTCTCTCTCTATCCCTCTGTCTATACCTCCTCCACCTCTCCTTATCTCTCTCTCTCTATCCCTCTGTCTATACCTCCTCCACCTCTCCTTATCTCTCTCTCTCTATCCCTCTGTCTATACCTCCTCCACCTCTCCTTATCTCTCTCTCTCTATCCCTGTCTATACCTCCTCCACCTCTCCTTATCTCTCTCTCTATCCCTGTCTATACCTCCTCCACCTCTCCTTATCTCTCTCTATCCCTGTCTATACCTCATCCACCTCTCCTTATCTCTCTCTCTCTATCCCTGTCTATACCTCCTCCACCTCTCCTTATCTCTCTCTCTCCCTCTGTCTATACCTCATCCACCTCTCCTTATCTCTCTCTCTCTATCCCTCTGTCTATACCTCCTCCACCTCTCCTTATCTCTCTCTATCCCTGTCTATACCTCCTCCACCTCTCCTTATCTCTCTCTCTGTCCCTGTCTATACCTCCTCCACCTCTCCTTATCTCTCTCTATCCCTGTCTATACCTCCTCCACCTCTCCTTATCTCTCTCTCTCTATCCCTGTCTATACCTCCTCCACCTCTCCTTATCTCTCTCTCTATCCCTGTCTATACCTCCTCCACCTCTCCTTATCTCTCTCTCTCTATCCCTGTCTATACCTCCTCCACCTCTCCTTATCTCTCTCTCTATCCCTGTCTATACCTCCTCCACCTCTCCTTATCTCTCTCTCTATCCCTGTCTATACCTCCTCCACCTCTCCTTATCTCTCTCTCTATCCCTGTCTATACCTCCTCCACCTCTCCTTATCTCTCTCTCTCTGTCCCTGTCTATACCTCATCCACCTCTCCTTATCTCTCTCTCTATCCCTCTGTCTATACCTCCTCCACCTCTCCTTATCTCTCTCTCTGTCCCTGTCTATACCTCCTCCACCTCTCCTTATCTCTCTCTCCCTCTGTCTATACCTCCTCCACCTCTCCTTATCTCTCTCTCTCTGTCAATACCTCCTCCATCTCTCTCTATCCCTCTCTCTGTATCTCCTCCACATCTCCTTGACTCTCTCTATATCTCTCTCTGCCTCCTCCACCTCTCCTTGACTCTCTCTCTCTCTCTCTTTTCTACACTTTGGTTGTGTGTGGTACATTCATAATTTACTCCTTCCTGACAGTAGGATAGCCCCCAGGCATATGCAAACTATGAAGATAACTGGATATTTAGTGGCTATGATCTGGCAATGACAAACTGAAGATAACTGGATATTTAGCTACTGTATGTTCTGGCAATGACACACTGAGGATACGTGGATATTTAGTGGCTATGTTGTGGCAATAACAAACTGAAGAAAACTGAATATTTAGTGGCTATGTTCTGGCGATGACAAACTGAAGATAACTGGATATTTAGCTATGTTCTGGCAATGACAAACTGAAGATAATTGGATATTTAGTGGCTATGTTCTGGCAACAACATGGGGAATCAGGGAGTAGAACTTGGTGGTATTTGGAGAGTTGCATTACTCTCCACTTAAAGGACAAGCACATGTAACTGAGGTTTAACAGTTTTTTTAATTTTTTATTCTTCACTGAAAACCAGTGGAAGCCAGACACTTTCTGATGACATAACATAGCCAGGCTCTTTTTGATTAGATAAGAGTGAAACATTGGATGTCCCGATTGGCTGAGTTCAGGAATCGTCCTGACCAGGGACGTGCACAGGACTTTAGAGGGGCAGGTGCTCAAAGGCTGAAAATGGCAGTATACCGGTGTGTGTTTTAACCGATTTTTAAGGGCCCTTTTTGGGGGGAGGGGCCCCCTTTTTATGTTTTTTGGGGGGTTTTGGTGATCAAATATTGAATATTGAACTATAATAATCAGTGCAGGAGCTCACTTATCCTTGAAAGACACTTTTATCACTGACTTAAAAGGCCCATACATCTCCATAAATGTTCAGGGGGGAGGGAATAAGTGCTTACCCTACAGACCCCAAGAAGTGCTGTATATTCTGTATTGTTTAATATAAATGCATTTTTTATTCCAATCCCGATTTGTATTTGAGATTCCCAAATCCCATCGGACTTGACTTCTTCGTGTCCCTCAATGAGTGTAATACCAGCATTCAACTGTATGCGCCAGCGGTTTCTATCATCATCATCATCATCATCATCATCATCATCATCACCACCCACGCTATGCATCTCTCTCTCTTTACCTAATATTTGTATTCTATCCTGACATTTTTCAGTTGGAAGGGCAGTCTATATGCGTAACAACAAAAAAAAAAAAAAAAAACTTTCAAAAAGGGCACTTTTTTATGAGGCTCAAAAAGGCAGGTGCTCAAGCACCCCTTGGGCTCTATGTGTGCACGTGCCTGGTCCTGACAGCACAACTCCCATACCCTGCCACTTAAGAAGATACTTTGGCATTTAGGATTTCTGCCAGTAACTTGATCAGCTGCTGCATCTGCATCTTTAGCATCGTCATAGTGAGCATTCCTCCTTGAAACCAAGCTGGGTAGCTTGCTAGTTAGCTTGCAGCGAGTAATGACCATAGGTTTTAACACTTTGAATGCCCATCACAAGATATCTCGGGTTATCAGCCGGCAGGTTGAATGCCCATCACGAGAATTCTTGTTTTATTTTTTTTTATTAGCGATCTGAATTCATATTTCATCAACCAAGTCTACCGTTGGTAACCCTGCCCCGCCAGGCGCTCAGATGTGAAAAAAGCGCCCCCTATCGTCTCCCAGATGGTAATGCACCCTTTTGGATTGGACTCGATGAAAATGGATGAGAGAAAGAAACTCCGGAATTCACATTTTACTTCTCACGCATGTAACCGGAGCCGATCAGATTCATTCTGGACCCTCAGCACAGCGTGTAATATGTGTTTTACAGTATACGTGTGGGATCAATAAAAGGATTGATTTTTGGAATGGCGATCAGGAATTGGAATAATCCATTTGGATACCATCTGATCTCAGGTAAGGAATCTATTTTACCAGTCTTAGGAGAATCAGACCTGTTTTCACGGAGATATAAGCTTTTCCCCTATAATGTGATATGGCTGTTTGACTGTAAGAGCGATCAGGAACTGAGATAATCGATTTTCAGCTCGCGGCACCAGCGCGCACACGTACACATATACTATCGATAATCTAGCGTTTATTTGAAAACTATTCATAAATAGGCCGAAAAATGACAACGTTCTAGAATATTACAGTACAGGGCGATTATCATGGAATCTTTTTTCTCTTTTTTTCAAAATGCTATAAAACGGAAATGAACCGATAAAAAAACAATCCGCTTCGACAATGTTGACTGGAAATGAGTCATTGATAAGCGACGGGCAGATTAGATACATAGCCATAATTAAAAACATAGATTAGGCGATATTAATGCTAACATTGAAGTGGATGGTGGGCATTCAAGCACTAAATGTGCGCCCCCTGCTGGGCACTGAAAGTGTTAATGGGAAATGGTAACAATGCTAATGAGCCATTTCTAGGGTAACAGAACAAATGGAGAAATGTTTTCATCGCACAATGTGACAAGATGTTTAATAACCAACTACACTTCAAAATGCCAAGGTTTGCCTTTAAATCTGAAAACTCAATATCAAAATACGTTCTTCAATCAGATATAGACAGTGAGGATGCAAAGCAGCATAGCGGCACAAAATAAATCTCTCATGGATTCTCAAGTATTTTTTTATTATAGCTCGCATTATACCTGTAAAAATATATTCTCAAAATAAATAAATATATGAAATAAATATATGTCCCAAGAGGAGAACTGCATAAATTAAGAGGAGATAAAAACATAAACAACAGGTTTTAAAGTGTGAAGTTCCTCGTCAGTCCCATCATGCTTGGAGTTCCTCGTCAGTCCCGTCATGCTTGCAGTTCCTCCTCAGTCCCGTGCTGGAGTACCACATCTGATGCAGCTGCTTGTGAAACACAACGGAAATCCTTCACTGACTTTCAGAACAAATTCCTAGAGAGTTCTGAGAACACAGAGTCCACTCCACCACCATGGCATACCACAGAAGAAGAAAAACTCAACCAGAGAGAACCACACTCTTCTTCTTTTATTCCCCATGCAACCGCACAGAAAAGCCAGATTGTCCAATCAGAATCCTCTGAGCTACTACTCAACGGGACACCGTCTCAATGGGACACCGTCCTTCAAAGATGACATAAGCAGCACGAGGAGAGGTGATGCCCAAAAACAAAGATGGCTCCTATCCAGTGCATGGACCTTTTTTTCTGTCACCCGGGCCACTACGGGAAAGGATTCAGTATTTCCCCCCAGACAATTTCTCAGCAGCCAAAGCAGTTTTGACTACGTAAAAAAGACTGATTGAACACAGGATGTGCTACTGTACCTGCGAGGTGGACTTACTAGCCTATACCAGCCACTGCCAATATTTACCAGCATTTTGGCTGGTGGCTGGAGCTAATCTCAAGCCCTATACTGCCATAAATCATCCCCTGTACTCTAGTCTCAAGCGCTATACTGCCATAAATCATCCCCTGTACTCTTAGGGACCCATTGGTTCCACACCATTACCAGAAAGAACATGCTATTGGGACTGACAGGTCATCGAAGTCTAACAGAGGGAAACCCCCAAGGGAAATCCCAAACATCAAGATTTTACCATGAGGGTGACGACAGAGGGCAATATCGGGGTTCATAATACGGGGCGATATTTTTGGATAGTCCCTAGCTTGGGCCCTCCTTTACCCTCCATAGGAGAGCTTTGGTGGTCCTTGATTTATCTTTCCTGCGCAGTCTAGTTTGAGGGGGGGGGGGGGGGTTTGTCCTTCCACCTCCCCCAGTAGTAGAGGGAGGATTAGGTGCACTCGATTCAATCCTCGGTTCAGTCCAGTGTCGTGGGGTTATACTTTGGGTTCCATCCCATCTCCCATAAAAAGTGGAGCAAGGATTAGGTACGCTTGATTCGATCCCCTTTTACAGTCCAGTTCTGAAGGATCCGCCGGGGCAGAGTGAAGAGCGGGTGCGGAGGGGGGGGTCTCCTTCAGTCTCAGCTCTGACCCAGAATGTTTCTGTACAGTTCCGGCACTCGGTCCGGGTCTACGGGCCTCGGCAGGAAGTGAGTGAACCTTTGGTGCCGCCGTGACCTAGTTCCGTCCCTCGACGTTCCGTCTTTGTTGAGGGCGACGAAATAAAACGCACCTCTCTCCCCATGCCGGTAGATGTTGGAGGAGTAGGTGTTGTACCAGTTCTCTTCAAACTGCTCCCTAAAGACACACTCTGCCGACAGCTTCTCCTGGAGAGAGAGAGAGAGCGAGAGAGACTTTGAGGTTTAACAGGTCTACCACTCACCCTGCTACACTTCTCCTTATATACAAAGACATAAATGGAACAGGACCAAGCTACAGTACATTGCCAATTATCTTGTCAACTATGTGCCCCCTAGAATATTACGATCATCTACTACTGGTTTATTGAAGGTTCCCAACAACAGCCAAAAGAAAATCGGGGATGCAGCCTTTGCACCAAAGCTATGGAACACCCTATACCTATGGACATTAGGAAGGCTAACTCACTAAATATTTTCCAAAGTAAGCTAAAGACGTACCTCTTCACCTTTGCCTCTTAATACACTCTGTGATTATTGTATTATAGTGTGTTATTGTATTATAGTGTATTATTGTATTGCAGTGTATTATTGTAGTATAGTGTATTATTGTATTATAGTGTATTATTGTATTATAGTGTGTTATTGTATTATAGTGTATTATTGTATTGCAGTGCCTATGTTTATGCTAAGAACTTGATTATTGTACTGTAAATGAGAGCTATTTTATTGCACTACTTTTATTATATTTTATGCAAATGTTATGCCTATGTCTATTTTATGTCCATTTGTGTCTATTTGTACTGCTGTGAAGCACTTTGGGCTGCAATTCTTGTATGAAAGATGCTATACAAATACAGTGTATTATTATTATTGTTGGATAATACCATATAACTATTATTATTATCACCATATAATATATAATATAATATAAAAGTCCATGAACAGAGAATGTTCCTGCATATGCAGATCCTTGCCATTTTCATATGTATTATTTGAGCTTTGAAAAAAGCATTTACCTGCATAGACAGTAATCTCAACTATAAACGTGAACATGACACTGATCTAAGTCCACAGCTAGTTCTAATAAACTGAAACAGACCTGTCTCAGCTTATTTGAGCTACCAAATTGTTGCATTTAGCGTGAGAGGGGGCGGTCCAAACGACTGCCAATATCATTAACAAATTAACCGCATCTTCTAGTTTCTATTTGTAATTAGTTTAATGGATGTAGAATGGACCCCAGCCCAGTCTGGTCTCGCTATGTACGCAAAGGAAAATATCTATTTAGTGGTTGTATATTTATGTGTGTGTGTGTGTGAAGAATATAGAGAGGGACTGGAAGGAGAGAGAGCGAGAGAGAGAGAGAGAGAGAGAGAGAGAGAGAGAGAGAGAGAGAGAGAGAGAGAGAGAGAGAGAGAGAGAGAGAGAGAGAGAGAGAGAGAGAGAGAGAGAGAGAGAGAAAATTGTGCTGTTTTTTGACCAAATAACATCAGACCCTTGGCGTGCAGAAGAGGAAGATGAGACAGAGATGGAGGAGGAGGAGATAGAAAGAGGGAAGAAGAGAGAGGCATAGGGTGATGGAGGAGGGAGGAGGCTATAGAAGGGGAGGATGAGAGAGACAGAGATGAGTAGACACACACACACGGGGGCTGTGAATAAGAGTGCCGCTTGCTATATTCTGGAATGGTAACAGAGTGAATGGGTCAGAGGCGAATCGACTGTGTGGTATAGTGAGACAGAGAAAGAGAGGGTTAGAGGGAAGGAAAGTGTGTTTGAGAGTGTGCATGAGCGTGCGTGCGTGCGTGTGTGTGCGTGCGCGTGCATGCGTGTGTGTGTGCGTGTGTGTGCGTGCGTGTGTGTGTGTGTGTGTGTGTACACTGTTAAAACTGAGCGTCATCTGGTCATTTAATTTAACGATCAGCTAATTTTATTCAACCAAAACTGTGTGAAATGCAATTCATAAATGGTTCAAATTCATTGAATTCAGCTCAATTCGATTTCAAACGGCACATAGTTTTTTTTTTTTTTTTATTATGTATAGGTTACTAATAATTATTTAATAACCCCAATCCCACAGTTTATGTATTATGTACTTACCGATCCGTACAGTCGTCCCTTGCTGTTCATGGCGAGGTAGAGACCACTGTCCACTCCTCTGATGCTGACCAGCCCCACTGCCAGGCTGATGAACTCCAAGATACCTATAAACAGATGTAAAAAACACCACGTCGTCAGCAAACGTATAAACACACTACTATAACTGAAGCTATCATTAACACGAGTATCATGAGAAGAATTTATCCACACCTATAATATACCATTAGAAAAATATAACTCTTGCAAGACAACCCTCTCTCCTAAAGCGAGAAATCAGAGAGAGAATTAACCCTTCAATTTGTGATGTGGGCTGGATGTAACGTCTGGGGCTTCTCCATAGACAATGAATGGGGCTGTGGTGTGGGTTCTCCTCACACCCACATCATACTGTTAACAGTATATGCAACATTATGATGATGAATAACACGGTATACAAAACGCCAATTGCACAACCTCTCAAACCTCGCAAGGTAACAACGCAATCCAATACAGGAATGTTTATTCTCTCTCTCTATCTCTTTCTCTCTTTCTCTCACTCTATCTCACTCTCTCACACACACCCACATCTCTCTCTCTCTTCCTTCCATATAGACATGTATGTGTGACTGTGTGTACAACACATGTACAGTTGTCCGTCAAACATAATTATATAGCCTGCTGTAGCAGTTATGACTTAAGGTTGAACTTTACATGCAAGAAAATCACATGCCTTCCCCTCAACTGGAAGCTGTTAACTGAATTCTGCCAACTTTTCATTGACTAGTGGCCAGTCTGTTGATAACTGCAGATAAGGAGGGAAGGTCAACTCCAAGAAAGAAATGCGGTCAAATGTGCAAACATTACGCTCCATAAAATACTCCTAACTATTGTCCCGCCCCGAAAAGCCTATATTTACCTTTCAATTCCAGAATATAACACAATACTAGCTTTCTTATAAATCATAATCCAGCCTGGGGGTAGACACTGGCAGCAGGAGTATAGCAGCTTGTACACTAATAGCAGTAGCAGTGAGCAAACTGCTTTAACAAAGGGACTCATATACCTTTACTTTTCCCTTTAAATCCATGGCTCCTGCTATATAGGCTATAGAGGCTACAAACTGGATATAGTGTGTATAGTAGCGGCCCAGTATAAGGCCTACTCATCAGCATGGTCACCCATGAGATATTTAGCTTTGCTGCATTAATTAAAGGTTAATTGGTGGCTCAACGCAATCACTGGCAACGTTGCGGGTTCAAATCCCTCACCCCTTCTCTCTACCATCGTGGCTCTCTCTGCAGCCTCTCTCTCTCTACCATATAATAAAGCAACAATGCAAAGGGAAAAAAAATCAAACATCAACATGAATGATTGAATTAAACGGGTTTCTTTTCTCACCGAATCTGCTGTGGTCCTTCCTGGTGCCCTGCACGGTGCCGTCCGGGTGGACCTCCAGGTGGTAGCCGGTCCTGCAGTAGAGCTGCCGGCGCCTCAGGATCCCCTTCAGGTGGCTGAGGTGGTCCGCCTGCAGGCTCAGGCTCCGGGACAGCCTCTCCGCCGACACCAGGTTGTCGTGCTGCTGCTGGAGCCGCTGCATCCCCGGCCCCATCATCCTCATCATCCCCGCCGCCGCCGCCGGTCCGGTCACCGAATTGTAGTCCTGCTGCACCGGCGCAGCCCCGGCGGGGGTGAGGACGAAATGGGAGCCGACGGGATGATGAACCGAGGCGCCGCCGCCGCCGTGAGCCATGAGCGAGGGACCGAAGCTGTCCAGGAAACCGTGAGAGAAGCTCGCCACCTCGCCCGCCACTGCTGCCCCCATCATCACTCACAGACACCGGGTCCCGGTAGAGCCGCCGGTGTATCGGCTACAGAGTGGAGAGAGAGCCGCCAGCCAGGGCGCGTTCAATAAACCGTGAGGGGAGGAAGAAAAATAAAGTTAAACGCAGGCTGTGTGTTCTCTCAGTGAGAAGATCCTCCTCCCGGCGCCGGTGCTTGTTATATTTTGTGCAGTCACAAATCCCGGTGTTTATTTAATTAATAACCGGACGTTGTGGATTAAAATCCCACGTTATGTTTTCCCTGTTGCAGCAGCAGCTTGTGTCTATCGCTCCTCTCTCTCACTCTCTCTCTCTCTCTCTCTCTCTCTCACTTCTCCACCTCCTCGGATACTCCCCTTTGCTCTGGTGCGTAATATCAGGGTTTTTTCCTCTTTCTCTCTCTCTCTCTCCTCTCTCTCTCTCTCTCTCTCTCTCTCACTCTCTCTCATCTCATCTCTCTCTCTCTCTCCTCT
>NC_140179.1:5912922-5943904 GCF_963971535.1 Notolepis coatsorum | reverse complement strand
GTAATTTCTAATGGTGATTCTTGTTTTCTTTCTTTCTGACGTCCCTGTGTTGATGACGTGTGATCATGGCATCTCTTGGGTGGTCATTTCGTGAACTCAGCATTGAATAAACCAATATCGATTCCAATCCAATTTGTTTTAAGCCCATCCATCGGCCCTGATCACAGTTTACATGGCTGGTTCAGACCATGTCTTTATCTTCACAGGGTCTATATTCCACAGCATTGATTTTTGGCCTCCGCAGGACTGAACAGGATCACACACGCACACACGCACGCACACACACACAGACACGCACACACACACACATACGCACACACATACGCACACACACACACACACATTCACGTACACACACACACATGCACACACACACACACAGACACACGCACACACACACACAGACACGCACACACACACACAGCAGGGTCCCCTTGGGAGTCAGTTTGATAAATGAGTTGGAGGTGTAGTGTGTGGGTCGGGTCGCCAGTCGATTTCTCCAGCAGAGTGGGACAGATGGATTGTTATGCCGTGGTACCCCCCCCCCCCCCTGTCTCTCTGCCCCCCCCCCCCTCTGTCTCTCTGCCCCCCCCCTCTGTCTCTCTGCCCCCCCCTCTGTCTCTCTGCCCCCCCTCTGTCTCTCTGCCCCCCCCCTCTGTCTCTCTGCCCCCCCCCCCCCTCTGTCTCTCTCCCCCCCCTCTGTCTCTCTGCCCCCCCCTCTGTCTCTCTCTGTCTCTCTGCCCCCCCCCCCCCTCTGTCTCTCTGCCCCCCCCTCTGTCTCTCTGCCCCCCCCTCTGTCTCTCTCTGTCTCTCTGCCCCCCCCCCTCTGTCTCTCTGCCCCCCCCCCTCTGTCTCTCTGCCCCCCCCCTCTGTCTCTCTGCCCCCCCCCTCTGTCTCTCTGCCCCCCCCCCCTCTGTCTCTCTGCCCCCCCCCCCTCTGTCTCTCTGCCCCCCCCATCTGTCTCTCTCTGCCCCCCCCTCTGTCTCTCTCTCTCTCTCTCTCTCTCTCTCTCTCTCTCTCTCTCTCTCTCTCCTCTCTCTCTCTCTCTCTCTCTCTCTCTCTCTCTCTCTCTCTCTCTCTCTCTCTCTCTCTCTCTCTCTCTCTCGTCCTCTCCCACCACAGGTTACCTAAAATAAGCACAGAATGGATTGATCATAAAAACCTCCAGGCTGACCAGATCTCCTGGAGTAAATACATTGTTTCCTGGTTTGATAGATAGCCTATAGGCATCTTTCTCCCAGAGGGGGGGGGGAGAGAGAGAGAGAGAGAGAGAGAGAGATATATATACACTCTTAAAACCCTAATTGACATTTCACGGTAAAAACAGAACAAAAACAAAATATATTCCCTGCTTTGTCGATTTCGAAAAAGCTTTTGATTCAATTTGGCACAAAGGTCTTTTCTTCAAAATTCTAGAAAGTGGTGTTGGAGGAAATACATATGACTTGATCAAATCCATGTACACAAAAAACAGATGTGCTGTTAGAATTGGCAATAAAAGAACACATTTCTTCACCCAGGGTCGCGGAGTCCGCCAGGGGTGCAATTTAAGCCCAACATTGTTTAATATATATATAAATGAATTAGCAAAGTTATTAGAACTTTCCACTGCACCCGGTCTGATTCTGCACGATACCAATGTAAAATTACTGATGTATGCAGATGATCTGGTTCTGCTGTCAGCCACTAAAGAGGGTCTACAACAGAACCTAGACATCCTCCACCAGTTCTGCCAGACATGGTCCCTGAACGTAAAACATGAAGAAGACTAAAGTCATGATCTTTCAAAGGAGACACGAGTCTCAGAGTTCACATAATACATTTAAATTAGGCACACACATATTAGAAAACACAAAAAGCTACCCATATTTGGGATTGAAAATAAATCATAATGGTAACTTCAATATGGCTGTGAATGAACTGAAGGAGAAGGGAAGAAGGGCTTTTTATGCCATCAAAAGGAAAATTCCAATTGACATCCCAATTAGGGACCTGGCTCAAAATTCTAAATTCTGTAATAAATCCAATAATATTATATGGCAGCGAAGTGTGGGGTCCATTAACTAACCAAGATTTCCCAAAATGGGAAAAACACCCATTAGAAGTACTGCATGCAGAATTGTGCAAAAACCTACTTAAGGTCCCACAGACACACTGCCAATAATGCATGCAGGGCAGAACTTGGCCAATACCCCCTAATCATTCAAATTCAAAAGCGAGCCATCAAATTTTACACACACCTCCAATCAAGTGACCCCCACTCCTACCACTACAAAAGCCCTTCAGAGCCAAGAGATGAACCCAGATAAGAGTCCCCTCTCCCAGCTAGTCAGAATCTCTGCCCACAAATGCTTCAGGACAGATACCAAGAAATCTGGCCCAACCAAATAATCTCAAAACAAAAAAGAAAATTATATAGAATATTGGAACAAATCAACCAAATCTCAAAGTAAATTAGAATTCTACTTGACCCTAAACAGAGAGCACACGGTGGCAGAATACCTGACTACTGATAAAATTAAGAAAAACATTGACACGGTACAGACTGAGTGGACATAGTCTAGCCATTGAAACAGGCCGTCACAGGCAGAACTGGCTGCCCAGAGAGGCCAGGCTGTGTTCACTTTGCCATCAGGGGGACATTGAGACAGAACCTCACTTCCTGCTATACTGTGAGAAATACAAGGATCTAAGAGAAGTCTTCTTTGATAAAATAAACAAAATTGACGCACAGTTTATCAATCTCCCTGATCACCAAAAGCTGCTATACATGTGTGGGGAGAAAAGTCAGTGTACAGCATTAGCTGCAAAATATGTAGACGGTTGTCACAAAATACGAGAACAAGCCCTGTAAATGTATCTGAGTGGCCACACTTGAAAAATGACTACCCGATCGAGTGACTATTTTGTAAATTAATATGTTTCTTGTTGATTGTCCTTACTGTTATTACTAATATTATGATATTTTATTGCTTAATATATATGTTATTGTTTGTATGTTGAACTTGCTTTGGCAATAAGTATGTTAATATTTCATGCCAATAAAGCCTATTTGAATTGAATTGAATTGAGAGAGAGAGAGAGAGAGAGAGAGAGAGAGAGAGAGAGAGAGAGAGAGAGAGAGAGAGAGGGAATATTGTGCTGTAGACTTTTCGAAAGCTGAATAATGCAATAATAGATTTATTATGCAATAGAGTGTCTGTCTTTTCAAGGCCCTCATGTTTTTAGGCCCTCATGGAAAGACTTGGGTAATTATTCAACATTATGTGTCTCCAAAGGTTTTATCAACAGATAACTCTTGCTGGTTTTCAGATTATGCCAGACATGTATGGAAAGACAGTAATGAGTGAGACAGTAATGAGTGAGACAGTAATGAGTGAGACAGAAATGGCAGGGGTGTAAAAAGTACCCAGAAATTATACTTAAGTGAAAGTATGGGTACCGTCTCAAAATCTTACTCAAGTAAAAGTCAGAGTATCTGGCTAAAAACACACTTGAGCAAAAGTAAAAAAGTTTCTACTTTTAAATGTACTTAAGTACTAAAAAGCGAAAGTAAAAACTTTTTTTCTGACTGTCTATTCTTCTGATAGCAGGTGTTTAATCAAAGATCCCCGCTTTAGTCTTGCACAAGGACCAATCAGCATGGGTATGGGCGGGTTCATTTTCCATTGATAGGGATTTGATTGGCTGTTTTTAAATAAAGTGCGGCTGCAGGATTAATAACGTTAACGTTAGTTCGGCCAGAGAAACAAATATACTAATTAAAATGGTTGGACCTGCGAGATTTGTACTTTGTAGGTCTGCATTTTAAATGTAAGGTGTAAAAAGTATGTTTTTTTTCTCTGAAATGTAATTGAGTAAAAGTACAAGTATACAAACCTAATAATACTTGAGTATCCCCAAAAACAGTACTTAAGTATTGTAACAAAGTACAATTACTCAAGTACTTTACACCCCTAGTATTGAGTGAGACAGTAATGAGTGAGATATGAAGGTGCTTGGGCCTTGGGGTGATGAGATTCAAACACAACTACATCACAATGGGTCTATTTTCCATTCATCTTATAATGGAATAACCAGCCTACAGGTTAGGATTCTGTTTTTTTTGTTTTAAGGTCATCCCAAAGGTCAAAGGGGGAAGGATTTATTTGGGTCCCAAAATAATTCTGTTGAAAAGAGACTTTTGACAGGACAATAACTGCTGTAGAATAATTAGTATTGCTCAGTGACTTTAACCCTTTCACTCCCACACAACAGCAGGTTAACCCTTTCACTGCCACACTACAGAAGGTTAACCCTTTACTATCACTATACCGATGGTTACCGTCGGTAGTGTGATAGCAAAGGGTTAACCTTCTGTGGTGTGGCAGTGAAAGGGTTAACCTGCTGTTGTGTGGCAGTGAAAGGGTTAACCGCTTGGTATAGTGCGGCAGTGAAAGGCCGGACTCTAAGGACGATAGCTGCAGTCGGATCATTAGTATTGTTCAGTGACTTTAAGGCCTGACTCTAAACGGCTGTGTGCAGGTTTCCATCAAATGGTTATTTAACAGCATTGCTCTTTGATCTGATACGATGTTGTAACAGGATTCGGGGGAGAGTGATACCGTACATGTAAACACACGGCATGTCTTTATACTCTGATCATCAAAGCCATATCACAAAAGCCCCACAGGGCTTAACATTAGTATTATGCAAGGAATTAACAGAAAGGTTAATCTTTGATATTCTTTTTGATATGTTCTCGATATATAGGCTGCTTTGATCTAACAATTGGCCTGCAATGAAAGGTGATAGGTTACCATGCCATGTTAATCAGCCATTTACTTACAACCCTTTTTACATCTTAAATTACCAGGCTGCTGCAGTGTTGACGCTCTGATTTCATAACCATATCTTTGTAGTGTTGATTAGATTCAATTCGATTACATTAGATTAGATTAGATTAGATTAGATTCATATTTATTGTCATCATACAGCACAAGTACAGTACAATGAAAAAAAGTTTGGCATCCAACCAGGGTGCAAATGTACCAGTAATAGTGCAATAGTAATATACAATGTACAGGTGATTAAACATGGGTATAAAATATATAAATCAGTACTACTGAGTAATAGTGCTAATACGATGTATATGAGTTGTAGAATTAATATGTACATATACAGGTATAAAGATTGGCCAGCAGCGTAACTAGTAAGGGATATGTACAGATATAGAAATAGTATCTACAAAATATGTAAAAAAGAGTATATGCAGGTATATAGACATATATGTGGATATATGGGCCATTCTACCGAATCGGTTGAAACTAAGTCAGGTTGGAATGTTTATTCCCAAAACTTTGTCCGAATATATATTGTACCATATCTAAAGTACATATATCTAGTGAGCGTACCAGCAATTTTTATATTGTATTTTCAGAATCTTTTGGAATGTTTTTCCTCTCCCAAAAATGGTCATACCGAAACATAGTAATACACTATAGTAAAAAGGTATTATATTAACCTGTTACGAATGTGTTTCCTTCCCTTCTCTAAAGAGTATTTTTGAAAATTATTCTTGAAGGTTTTCACAATTAAATCGATTCAAAATTACATTTTTACCAAATTTCTAAGTTCAATTGATACAATTAGATCAAAATCTAAAAGCAATCTTTCTCTGTAAAATGCATAACACTGATCATATTGATTTCACAGTTAATGGTTGAATGGTTGAAACACCCAGTGTTTCAGTAGTGACTGCATAATACATTTAAAAAAAAAAACATAATATTTAGCATAAAACCACCAAAAGTTTACTTTATTGAAGATAATATATATTCCATTCTTAAAGTTACACACTGATTTTCAGACTTTGGAACACATTTATTTCAAAATGATGGGATTTAACTACTTACCATTCCATTTTGTCACTACCAAAACGTTACCATATGTTTCGGTAGTGACTGTTTCGGTAGTGACAATTCTGGCTAACTTTGAGCATAACTAAAGAATGCTAGCAAGCACATGGCTAGTATACGCATCTTTGAAGAGGTCACACATAAAAACATTATATTCTGCATGAAACCCCAAAAAAGTTTACTTAATTGAAGAAAATATGTGTTCGGTGGTGACAATTATTATAGTTACACACCGATTTTCAGACTTTGGAACACATTTATTTCAAAAGTATGGGATTTAGCTACTTACCATGCAGCCATGAGGGACAGGGAGGCGTGTCACTGCCTGGTCAGAAATGCAGGGGCGTGGCTAAAAACCAGGCTCAGCCAATGGACTAAAACTCCTGTGTTTCGGTAGTGACATGAAAACTATAGGACAAGGTTTTTTGAGTATATATTTTTTAATAAAAAAATTAAACCCACAATAAATCTAAATCGTTCAACTTCTGTTTAAACTTAATCATGGAGATCTTTGAAATTACACCATTGTTGAACTAAATCTAAAAAAAAAATTAAGTGTTATTTACATACATTGAAATGTACATGTCAGGGTTTGGGACAGCTACTTCCCAATAGAAAGTATCCTATAAATGATGAGTTTGTATATATTTAGCCCATCACAATATAATTTAATGCCTTGGGTTTAAATAGATCATAATATATTATTAGTAAATATCTATGTCTGAATACTTAATTGTTTTGTTAAATAGTTTTTCTTGTTGTGGGACAGCACTTTGAACTAATTCGGTAGAATGCCCCATATATATACTGTATATACACACACAGTATACAGTATACAGCATTATTGTACATGCTATACTGAGTTGTATGGGTTATATGCAGGTGTATAAGTAGGTGTATATATAAGGATTATATGCAGATAAATTCAGACATATATGCAGTAGATATAGACTATAGTATGAGGTAGGTAGTTGTGATTATTATGACTATATGATTATTTATTATTATGCCCCCAAAACACAGTCAAGCATCAAATGCTGCCGCACGCCGTCTCGGGTTTTGCTCACAGCGTCAGGTGATCCCGGGTGAAAAAAGAGGGAAGAAGACTCGCGATGAAAGGAAACCAGGAAAGAGGGAAATCCTGCACATCTCGCGATGACATGAAACAGGATCCCACTGGATCCTGCAATATTATTATTCTCATCATCACAGCAATGGCCGCTTTCCGCAGAGTGGCAGCAGGACTGGGCAGGAGGCTGAGCCTCTGGCCCGGTTGGAGACACGACCAGGCGGCTACCGGAGGAGGAGGGAGGGCACGGAGACGCCTGGCTGTCGGGACCAGCTGTCTCGTTGCTGCCGGTGGATCCGTGGCGTTTTACTTGTGCAGCAGCAGCAGCAGCAGCGACATGATGGGGAGGCGCAGCATCCATGGTCGGGACTTGCTGCCTTCACTCCCGGCGGTAGAAGCCAAGGACAAGGTAGGTGTTGATGCATTCATCTGCCAGGCTGGTCCGTGGGTACTAGAACAATTTGTTAAAATCAACACGCTGCTCGAATACCTCAAACAATGTTATTATCCTCAAGTCCTTGACACGTAGATACTGTCTATCATGTAGAATAGATCACATCTGTACATACCAACTCTTTATAGTTACGCTGCTGGCCAGTATGATTTATTGCTACCATCGTGTATTTATAGTATTGATTGATTGAACATTGTATTAACAGATTGCAGAATGGCTACAGTACAGTACAGCTCAATACACACAATTGTTAAGAGGATACAGACCATAGAAAGACTTTCGTCTTGTTTACATCAGGGTCCCCCATTTTCAATTCATCATAACATACATGACATACAGATAGACAGTACTGCTACATCTATACATTTATGACATACCAGATTTACAAATACAGTTTGATTGATTGATTGATTGAAAACTTTATTAACAGATTGCAGAATGGGTACAGTACAGTACAGCTGGGGGGGGGGGACACTGTACACTGTACATTGGAATACTGACAAAGCCATAGTTGGTCATTTACTGTACAACTGGGTTAGGACATTTGTAGGGGCCAGTTTCGAATTGCAGTCTCCCGTAGGTGTTCTTTGAGAGTGTTTTTGAAAGTGGGTAGTGATTCACATTCCTTTACAGCTTTGGGTAGGGCGTTCCACATTGTTGTGGCATAATTGCGAAACGTGTTAAATAGTCCCTTGTTTGAGCCGAATCTGGGTTTAACATAATTTGTGGAGCTCCCTCTGGTGTTGTGATCGTGGTATTCACTGACCTTTGGGAAGTATTTTGACATGTACATGGGTACCTTGGTCGTGTAGTGTATCTTGTAGACCAGGCCCATTGCAAGTTGCTGTACTCTGTCGTCTACTCTAAGCCATCCTAGGTTGTCAAAGTGGGCAGGGGTGAGGTGGGTTCTAGGAGTAAGGTCAAGCAGTAGTCTGACTAGTTTGTTTTGAGATGTTTGTAATTTGGTTTTTAGTGCCTTTGAGGTGCTTTGGTACCATGAGTTGCAAGCATAGTCGTAGTACCCTTGAATAAGTGCTCCTGCCAGCGTCTTCAGGGTATTCTTGTTTACCAGTGAGGAGATCCGGTACAAGAATCGAGTTTGTTGGTTGACTTTTTTTATTACATTGGATGCCATTTTGTCACAGGAAAGATTAGCCTCTAGGATGGAACCCAGGTAGGTAATTTCATTTTTCCTTGTGACAATATTGTCACCCACTGTAACTGAGAAGCCGTCGGTCTTGCTGAGTTTGTTATTTGAACCGAAGAGAATGGACTCTGTTTTACCCAGGTGTAATGATAGTTTGTTATCGGCGAGCCATATGCAGATTTTGCCTAGTTCTGAGCTGAGGGGTTTTTCAACCTGCAACTTGTTCTTGTCAGAGACCAGCAGGGCTGAGTCGTCCGCAAACAGGAACAAGTTGCAGTCACAAGCTGACGACATGTCATTTGCATAAATTAGGAACAGTAGCGGCCCTAGTATGCTTCCTTGTGGAACACCACAGCTCACTGTGAGGGGGGGGATAGGGTACCGTTTACCTCCACGTTTACCTCCAGTACTGTTTGTGATACAAGAAGAGTCTAAAAAAGAGAGACTATACCGTATCATATTAATACTATGTATAATTACTCACCCAGTAGTACTTATTTATATATTTTATATCACCTGTACATTGTATAGTCCTAAATGTTGACATAGGAAACTGTCTCGCAGTCACATTGCAGTCAGTGTCAGTCAGTCTCTCTCTCTTTTCTACGTCAAATGTATATACTCTCTTTTTTTTTAGACTATTTTGGTATCACAAAGAAACAGTACTGTATTTGTAAATCTGGTATGTCATAAATGTACTGTATTTGTAAATCTGGTATGTCATAAATGTATAGATGTAGCAGTACTGTCTATCTGTATGTCATGTCATGTATGTCATATAAGTTATGATGAATTGAAAATGGGGGACCCTGATGTAAACAAGAAAGACGAAAGTCTTTCTCTGGTCTGCATCCCCTTAACAATTGTGTGTATTGAGCCGTACTGTACTGTACCCATTCTGCATTCTGTTAAATAAAATGTTCAATCAATCAATCAATCCTAAATGTTGACACGTAGATACTACTATCATGTAGAATAGATCACATCTGTACACCAACTCTTTATAGTTACGCTGCTGGCCAGTATGATTAGCTACCATCGTGTATTTATATACCCGTAGTATCATATTAATACTATGTATAATTACTCACCCAGAGTAGTACTTATTTATATATTTTATATCCCCTGTACATTGTATAGTCCTAAATGTTGACATAGGAAACAACTGTCTCGCAGTCACATTGCAGTCAGTCAGTCTCTCGTCGAGTTGTCAGAGAAGCCAGACGGGAGACAGAGAGCGCGCTTTGTGTGTTTTCTTCCTTGCTGTTCCTCACGTCGCACTTCCTTCCTCTAGTCTAAATGCTGTTGCTGCTTCTGGTTTTCAGGGCCTCCTAGTATTTTGGTCCGAGTGGATAAACGGTGTCATTTTTTCTCGGGTTCGCTTGACGCTGGAAGGAAGAGGAGAGCGCTGTCCGCTCGGGCCGGTGCTGAAATGACGGTATACTAAATTAGATTAGATTCAAATGCATTGTCATCATACAGCACAAGTACAGTACAAGATAAGAAGTTTGGCATCCAACCAGAGTGCAAATGTAACAGTAAAGTGCAATAGTAATATACAATGTACAGGTGCTGGGTATAAAATATATAAATTACAGTACTATTGAGTAATAGTGCTAATCAGATGTATGTACAGAGTTGTAGTATTATTATGTACAGTGATACAGGTATAAAAACACTATGGTAGTAAAAGTCATACTACCATATAATATATATGGTATATATAGTATGTAGTAAGTAGGGGTGTAAAGGTACACGTATCCATACCGAACCGAACCGTTTCAGTGTGTACCGTACCGAACGGCTGTGTAGTGTACCGAACGAATACAACGGTATGTTAACCACTAACGACCAACCGGGGGCTGTTTTTTTCACAATCTAATATAATTATTATTATTATAAAAAAAAAAATTTACAAGTCGATTATTGATTTCAATATAGAATATTCGTTGACAGCCCTACAAGTACAATTAGTAACTGCACACTACATCACCCCTGAGACTGAGTGGGACATGGAAAGCCAAACTTTCCCCCACTGTACCGAAAACCCGTACCGAACCTTGACTTCAAAACCGAGGTACGTACCGTACCTTACACCCCTAGTAGTAAGTCATACTGGCCAGCAGCGTAAGAGTAGGTAAAGGATAAGTAGCAGTGGACCCTGGTGTAAATGTCCTGGAGAGTGGGGAGCCCACATTTGTGCATTCGGCTGATTGAGCCACTCTCTGCAGCCTGCTGCGGTGCTATTCCCAAACCAGGAGGTGATGTTACCAGTCAGGATGCTCTCTACAGGGAGGTGTAGTCTTGACGTCACTTTAGTTTCCCACGCGGTCCACCCGTATAGGGATTTATCATTGGGAAAATGTGTTATCGGCTATTGTAATAATTCTGCCTCATGAACATTGGCAAGCTTTCCATTTTTGCACAAAATGAGTTCCCTTCTATCACTAACATTATTGTTTAAGCATTTTTGGTTGAAATAAAGTTAGTTTAATTTGTCGTTAAAAAAGAACTACACTTTGTCGTTCAGTGCTGTCGCCTAATATACAGTAATGTAGGGCTGAACAATTAATCGATTTTAAATCGAAATCGCGATTTGGAATGATGCAATTTAGGGGTGGACGGTATAAACGGTATACGGTATAAACGGTATGAATTTGCGCTACGGTATGGATTTAGACTATACCTTGTGACCGGTAGAGCAACACAGTGTGGAGGGAGGGGGCTGCCAGGAGCGGAGCCAACGCCAGCCCGCCGAGACAGGGCTCCAGAGTGTGACTATTTCACTCGGATTTCCCCCTAAAAATTGATATGTGCGAACTGGAAAAATTATTTAGGAGCACAGAGGCTTTGCGTAGTGGGCGTGTCAACGCGCAATTGTCATTTCATAATAGACACGGAACAGAGCGGACCTTCAATTCTAGAAGCAAACGAGCTCTTCAGCCCTGCGCTGCACACAGCTGTGTGACAACTTCTCTCGCGAGTCGTGCAGTTTCTATGTGTAATGTAAACTCTGCGACGGATCCAATGGTCTAACATGCTTTGCATCCTCGCCATTCTGGAATGCCCACGTCGCGCTAAAATCTTAAGTAATGTTAAATGTTGATGTAGCCTCAGAAAGCTAACGTTAGCTCTACTCCGACCTAGCAGCCTGTTGATGTAGCCTCAGCATGCAAGCCAACGCCGGCTCCACCCCTAGCAGCCCTCCCCCTCACTCTCTCTCTCTCTCTTGACATAGGAAACAACTGTCTCGCAGTCACATTGCAGTCAGTCAGTCTCTCGTCGAGTTGTCAGAGAAGCCAGACGGGAGACAGAGAGCGCGCTTTGTGTGTTTTCTTCCTTGCTGTTCCTCACGTCGCACTTCCTTCCTCTAGTCTAAATGCTGTTAGGCTGCTTCTGGTTTTCAGGGCCTAGTAATACAGACCCTGATGGAAACAAGACAAACGTCTTTCTCTGGTCTGCATCCCCTTAACAATTGTATGTATTGAGCCGTACTGTATTGTACCCATTCTGCAATCTGTTAAATAAAGTTTTCATTCATTCATTCATTCATTCATGGACATTAGCTATAGTATATAGCTCAGCAGCTGTAACAGAATACTTTTTTTTTTAAATGTATTATTTATGTTTCAACAATGACAAAAAAAGCCAGCGGTGGACCGACATAACTAACGCTGTCAATGTTTACTTGTGTAAGGACATGGTTCCTTTTCAAACTGTCGATCGAAAGGGCTTTAAAGACATGGTCAAAACACGATCCAAGATATGCGTTACCTGCCTGCAAGGTTTTGCATTTTTCTATTGCAGTTTTGCACAATAAATGTTCTTAAAATACCTCTGTACTATGTGGAATATGTCCTAGTAATACAATAGTACAGTAATAGCTACCAGTGTTTTACCCCTTCAGAAGCATGTATATAGACATTTTAAGATAAGTTAATATACCGTGATATATACCGTTACCGTCTACGCTTCAAATTAAACCGTGATATACATTTTAGACCATACCGTCCAGCCCTAATGCAATTAGCAAATCGCATTTTTTTTTATAATTTTTTTTATTTAACCAGGAAGTCCCATTGAGATCGGTTTGGGAGAGGGGGGTAAGGGGTTTTAGATTGTGTGTTGTGAAGTTTAGACTTCAGAGAGGGAGAGTAAAGTACAGAAAAAAAGGTACCGTTGGGTACCGGTATCGATTCCCAGGTAAAAAGAAAAATGTCCAGGCTCGGTGTCCCGAACAGACCCACTGCGTAGGCCAGATGCAAGCCGCATTTTACAATAAACCTCTGTGGGGCTGCTTAAAAATAATAATAATTATAAACACTAATTTAATTGCAATCGCAATATCTGTCAGAAGAATCACAATTAGATTATTTCCCAAAATCGTGCAGCCCTAGCCTAATACAGCCAGGAGTCTATGCTGTGGTGATGTCAGTCAGCAGCGCCAAAGTGAAGTGTAGTTCCTCAGTGAACGAAAACGTAAACATTTTCATAGGCACAGGGGGCAGCATTAAAAAAAATAAAAAAATAATAATTTTTTATTTTATTTATTTTTTTGCTTTGACATATTATAGTGAAATATTTTGCACTGTTGTCGCATTTATCTTGTTGAAATCCTCCCACAGGTTCTTTTTACTACCACATATTTAATTGAGACCCTTTATTTGTTTATTATTTCAATTTAGCTGGAAATCATTCATCATTCAGTAACATTTGCAGAGCCTTATAACAAAAACATTATTACGGTCACCGGGGGGGGGGGGGGGGGGGGGGGGGGGGGGGTTTGGTCGCCAGTTGATTTGAAAAAAAAAATCCCAAAAAATTATTTTTTATTTTTTGTATGCAGTCAGGCCACTGAACTTAGAAGCAGGCCAGTGTTTCTAGTTGCACCAGCGCAATAGTTAGATAACCTAGGTGGGGAACAACCAGGAGATCACTGCAACTCACACAAGTTGGAGAACTATCTGTTATGGTTTGTAACCGACCCCAATCGCACAACACAAGACAGGTATGAGAGTAAGCCAAAACAGGGCATTTATTCAATACAAACAAAAAGCGGCACTGTCCCTTTAAGGGAGAACACAAAAATACTGGAAACAAAGAAATAGGGAAAAATGTGGCACTGTGCCTTTAAGAGGCGAGCAGGCTAAGGGGCTAAGGCTAAAGGACAGGGCCAGGGCAAAAAGGTCAGGGCAGGAACAGGGGCACTGGAGAGGGGGAAACAGGGACAGAGGCCCGGGGAGGCGGGCTGGATGGAGACAGGGACAGAGAAACAGGGTTAAGGCCTTGGACAGGGCGAGGGCCAGAGCTGCTTACAGGGATGGCAGGGTTCAGACGGCGGAGGCCTGGCAAGGAGATCCTCCTCGGAAGTGAAGAGACGCATCCTCCCGTGGGATAGGAAGCGATGCGCGCCGGCTTGAGCGTCTGGAGTAGGAGCGCGCCGGCTTGAAGAGACGCATCCTCCCGTGGGATAGGAAGCGATGCGCGCCGGCTTGAGCGTCTGGAGTAGGAGCGCGCCGGCTTGAAGAGACGCATCCTCCCGTGGGATAGGAAGCGATGCGCGCCAGCTTGAGCGTCTGGAGTTGGAGCGCGCCGGCTTGACGTCTGGAGTGGGACACTGGAAAACCTCCCGTAGAGGATTAGAGAGCGTAGACGGTGTCCCACTCCAGGCAAACGGCGACAGGTGGTGATGGCTGGCACCTCGTCTCACGCCGGAGACGCGGCAGGTGATGGTAACGTCCAGGACTCCATGAACACTGAACACAGAAAAGGATAAAGAGTCCAGAACAAAGAACCAGCATACAGAACGACCCGACCAGGACTGGAGGGGAAGTCCAGGTATTTAAAGCCCTCTGGGGCGCTAATCATAACTTATCACAGCTGTGAAAGGTAGTCCAAGGGTGGGGGCTGTTGAAGAGCAGAGGAGAGTAAAACATCGCGAGGGTGGGGGCTGGTGAGGTGAGGAGACAGGGAATTAAAGGTCCAGGGAAAGGCGAAACCTCACAGTACCCCCCCCTCCACGGGAGCCACCGGGCGACCCAAAAAACCAGACAGTGGGGCAGGGGACACGACAAAGCAACAAACAAAAAAAATTGGGCCATGCTAGCAGGGGAAGCTACACCAAAAGGGGGCTAGCAGAGGGACAGGGAAGCTGCCAGGGCACTGCTAGCTACAGGGCCTATGCTAGCTGTACTGCTACATTAACATAGAGGCTGCGCTAGCTGCCGGAGCTAGGCTAGCAGACAGGGCTGGACCAGCATGAGAGAACAAGCTAGCTGGAAGGACAGTCCTAGCTGTGGGGAAACTGACCTTGCTAGCTGAAGGGGCAGTCCTAGCAGTGGGGAAACTGACCTTGCTAGCTGAAGGGGCAGTCCTAGCAGTGGGGAAACTGACCTTGCTAGCTGAAGGGGCAGTCCTAGCAGTGGGGAAACTGACCTTGCTAGCTGAAGGGGCAGTCCTAGCAGTGGGGAAACTGACCTTGCTAGCTGAAGGGGCAGTCCTAGCAGTGGGGAAACTGACCTTGCTAGCTGAAGGGGCAGTCCTAGCAGTGGGGAAACTGACCTTGCTAGCTGAAGGGGCAGTCCTAGCAGTGGGGAAACTGACCTTGCTAGCTGAAGGGGCAGTCCTAGCAGTGGGGAAACTGACCTTGCTAGCTGAAGGGGCAGTCCTAGCAGTGGGGAAACTGACCTTGCTAGCTGAAGGGGCAGTCCTAGCAGTGGGGAAACTGACCTTGCTAGCTGAAGGGGCAGTCCTAGCAGTGGGGAAACAGGGTAGCTAACCGGGGAGCTAACGAGGCTAACAGGGAAGCTAACAAGGCTAACAGGGAAGCTAACAAGGCTAACAGGGAAGCTAACAGGGAAGCTAACAGGGGAGCTAACAAGAGAACTAACAGGGGAAACTAAAGGGAGCTAGAGGGAGCTAGAGTGGGTAGAGGGAACTAAAAAGGGCAAACTCACATACACTGTCTGTGCTGGCTGGGGTCGTCGACGGGTCGCGTCGTACTGTTATGGTTTGTAACCGACCCCAATCGCACAACACAAGACAGGTATGAGAGTAAGCCAAAACAGGGCATTTATTCAATACAAACAAAAAGCGGCACTGTCCCTTTAAGGGAGAACACAAAAATACTGGAAACAAAGAAATAGGGAAAAATGTGGCACTGTGCCTTTAAGAGGCGAGCAGGCTAAGGGGCTAAGGCTAAATGACAGGGCCAGGGCAAAAAGGTCAGGGCAGGAACAGGGGCACTGGAGAGGGGGAAACAGGGACAGAGGCCCGGGGAGGCGGGCTGGAGACAGGGACAGAGAAACAGGGTTAAGGCCTTGGACAGGGCGAGGGCCAGAGCTGCTTACAGGGATGGCAGGGTTCAGACGGCGGAGGCCTGGCAAGGAGATCCTCCTCGGAAGTGAAGAGACGCATCCTCCCGTGGGATAGGAAGCGATGCGCGCCGGCTTGAGCGTCTGGAGTAGGAGCGCGCCGGCTTGAAGAGACGCATCCTCCCGTGGGATAGGAAGCGATGCGCGCCGGCTTGAGCGTCTGGAGTAGGAGCGCGCCGGCTTGAAGAGACGCATCCTCCCGTGGGATAGGAAGCGATGCGCGCCGGCTTGAGCGTCTGGAGTTGGAGCGCGCCGGCTTGACGTCTGGAGTGGGACACTGGAAAACCTCCCGTAGAGGATTAGAGAGCGTAGACGGTGTCCCACTCCAGGCAAACGGCGACAGGTGGTGATGGCTGGCACCTCGTCTCCCACCGGAGACGCGGCAGGTGATGGTAACGTCCAGGACTCCATGAACACTGAATACAGAAAAGGATAAAGAGTCCAGAACAAAGAACCAGCATACAGAACGACCCGACCAGGACTGGAGGGGAAGTCCAGGTATTTAAAGCCCTCTGGGGCGCTAATCATAACTTATCACAGCTGTGAAAGGTAGTCCAAGGGTGGGGGCTGTTGAAGAGCAGAGGAGAGTAAAACATCGCGAGGGTGGGGGCTGGTGAGGTGAGGAGACAGGGAATTAAAGGTCCAGGGAAAGGCGAAACCTCACACTATCTCTCTCTCTCTCTTGCTCTCACACACACACAAAGGGAGCTGCATGTGATTGGTCGAGGCGGGACCCTTACAAAAAACTGCTAATCATTGACACATGCTAGCCTGTAATAACCCCCCCCCCCAGAAAAATCTACTTTGCATTTGATATATTGCAAATATATGCCATCACACACACTGGCATTTAAAGGGTTAGAATTATAAAATGAATATGTGGTGTTATGATCAGGGCTGAAGTTGAATAAGATTGTATTTTTTTATCAATTACAAAAAAAAAGAAAATCCATAAAAATCTGTGTTGTTTCTAATCATACATTTGCTAGCCTGTTTTTTAACAATAATTTGTGATGCCATCACAAAAACTGGCATTTAAAGGGTACAAATAAAAGAATTCCTGCACCAGAATGCAGGAAATGAAGTCTTTGTAACAAACATTTTCCTGGTGGGGTGGGGGACCCCCAAGACCCCCTGCTTAAAAAGTGGCCTGACTGGGGCTATATTTTGCACTGATATTTCCTGGCCTGAATGATTTCCCCTGTCCGGCCCTGGTTAAAAGCCTCCAATGCTTATTAGTGTGTGTGCGTTTGAACGTTTGCATGTTTCTTTCAACCATACATTTCCATTTATATAAAACAAAATATATATATTATTATTATTATTATTATTTATTTTTTACCTCCTATAATAGTGTGGGTCGCGGCTCTCTGACACCGTTATTTGGGGGTCGCGGTTGGGAACCCCTGGACTAGAGCACCTAGTCACAGCAGTAGCAATGACGTTAACGTTACTTGAGAGGAGACTTGCTTTAGCGCAGCAACGGGCTAACGTTAGCCGCTAAGCTAACGTTCTAACGTGACTCAGCGGCACCAGTTTCATTAGTGAGGAAAGGGGGGGGGGGGGGGGGGGGTATATTGACGAGGCTTGACAACAGAGGTTCAAAGATAACTTCACATTTATTCGCTATTCGTTTCTTTATATCGCTTTATCCATCAGGCTGCTCTCTCTCTGTGTTGACAATGACATCCTGGTGTGACATCATCAACTACGGCAACTTAGTTAAATGTAAAACAATAAATGTTCTTTAAATACCTCTGTACTATGTGAAATATGTCGTAGTAATACAAGAGTACAGTAATAGAAGCATTTATATAGACATTAATATACCGTGATATATACCGTTACCGTCTATGCTTCAAATTATACCGTGATATACATTCTTTTTTTTTATCCACTTTTTCTCCCATTTTCTATATTTTCTCCCATCCCAATTTCGTATCATCCAATTCAACCCTCCCCTGTCACGAACGCTGTTTCTTGCCTCCCACAAGCCGGCTGCAATGTGGACTAAGTCATACATAGCACAAGTCCCCTCCGGTACTTGAGGTAACAGCAGTCGCATCTTTTCACCTGCGCAGCTCGATCTCTCAGTGGCGAGGAGTAACGCGTGGGAGGCTCACGCTGCCCCCGACACTTCCTGATTCTACTGCGCAGGCGCACCAACCGACCTGTAGGAGTCGCTGTCCACAACGCCCGATCCCCACCCATCAGTTTCCCACCCCCTAATACGGCCAATGTGTATTAGTATGAACGACCAGCTAAACTGAAAGCAATGTGGAGCGCTGGGCTCGAACAGGCAAGCCCAGCGTCTCTGCATTCGTGGCGAGCGCCTTGCCCACTACGCCACGTAGCCGCCCCACCGTGATATACATTTTAGACCATACCGTCCATCCTTTTCCTCTTTTCTTTCCACATTTCTTTTAACAGTCACTTTCCTCTCAACAGTCACACTCCAACACATTCCTACGCAGAACCTCATCTCCTCTTCACGCCTTCAAAGGACCTCGGTGAAGAAGAGAGCATCAAAGCTTTATGAATGGCCCTGTATGCTAATGAGCACATTAGCTGAGCAGAGCGGGATCCAGTTTAAATTTAGACTCTTATTATAATTATACAGCTGCATGCAGCACAGTCTGTTGACGCAGCGCTGGCACTGAGAGAGAGGGGGGGGGAGAGAGAGGGAGAGGGAGGGAGGGAGAGGGAGAGAGAGGGGGGAGAGAGAGAGGGAGGGGGAGAGAGGGAGAGGGAGGGAGAGAGAGAGAGATAATCGAGTTGAAAAGTAGTATGTGTATATGAGAAAGAAGTGGGAGAAACAGAGTAGAGACGGGATGAGAGTGGCGCTAATCAAGTTGAGGGTTGGGGTTCTATGACTGCCTGAGTGAAAGAGAGATGACCCAGGTGAGAGAGAGATAGAGCGAGAGAGAGAGAGAGGGAGAGAGATAAAGAGAGGGGGAGAGAGAGAGACAGGGAGGGAGAGAGTGAGAGAGAGAATTGGTGCCAATAATAGATTAATCTCCTCGTGATGGAGGTTGAAAGGCAGCAAGAGGTTCATCCAGTTTAAACACAGTTATCCTCTCTCATCTCTCTGTCTTTGTTGGGTATAGGTTACTTTCAAATGCATTGAATCACAGATTACCTGGTGAAGTCAGTAACACTATATGCTGAATTATACTTACATTTTAGTTCATATACCCCAGTAGGCCTGTCCCCGACTAAGGATTTGTATAGCCGACTTTGATTGGCCGAAATTTGCAGATAGTCGACTGGTAGTTTACATTTTTTTTTAAATATTTGGGGGGATCATTCCGTTTGGGCTGTGGGGGGTGCTTAATGTCTGAAGAAGTCGACTGAAGGCTTCTTGTCCTCTGCAAAAGCATGCAATTGGTCCACTGATGGATACATCTTGATATGTCTAGTGTGTGAAATCCTCTTTCAGTGCCTCTGTGCCCGTTTTCTTAGGCAGTTAGCCTCGCTGGTATGTGCACCATTAGCGTTAGCCATGCTTCTAGGCATCTTTGCTTTTGGAAAGAATGATTTTTCATTTTTATTGAATTTCTTTGCATTAGACTAAGGTTGGCAGTCGACTACGGCTCCTTTCGATTGATTAGTCGACTATTGGACTAGTCGAGGTCAGCCCTATACCCCAGGGAAGATTTGGTATAAATACTATATATACTAGGTCTTGTGGCATGTTTTAGTAAACATCCCCATTTCATGTAAATTCAGTTGAATTGCACTCCTCCATCACATCCAGAGACCACGACTATAAAATGAGAAGGATCACTGTGGTAGTTTTGAATGGGGAAATCTGTAACACTAAAGATGGCGGCAACGACAAAGAATTGCTGCAAAATAAACATAAATTTGCTGTTTAAATAATAATAATACAAAAATATATATATATTATATATATATTTAAATAATAATAATTAAAAAAAATATATTTATCGATAATTTTGTCCCGATTTATCGATTCTTCCAAATGGCATATCGTCTCAGCCTTACTAGGAACCCTTCACTCACAAGGCCGCATCTTAGGCTGTCACTGCCCCCATCTGATAGCAGTTCTAGAAGAAAGAGCCAGATATATTTAAAGGTATCCAATGCAGTTTTCGTCCACTAGTTGATGAAATTGGCGCTACAGCACACAGTTGGAAACGGGGTTGCACGAGGATGCACGCCACGAGCACAGCGGTGATGTAGAACACAAAAACAGTGCACTGGAGGTGTGTAAACACGCTCTTGTGCTTGATATTGATTGGTCTATATTATTCAAATCTAACTGACTGTCAATCAAAGGAGGTCGGACATTTTACAACTTTGCCAAACTGAAAGTGAAACTTAACATGGATGGAATGTAAACATTGTGAGAGCAAAGACAATGGACTTTAGAAAAGGCTAGGAGTCTATGTGGACTTTACAAAAGGTTAGGGGCGTATATGGACTTTACAAAAGGTTAGGGGTCTACATGGACTTTACAAAAGGTTAGGGGCCTATATTGACTTTACAAAAGGTTAGGGGCGTATATGGACTTTACAAAAGGTTAGGGGTCTACATGGACTTTACAAAAGGTTAGGGGCCTATATTGACTTTACAAAAGGTTAGGGGTCTATATGAGGTTGGGAATATATTCAATTTAGAATAGATTATATAACAACAATAGATAACTTTCTATTTGGGTGGAAATGTGAATATAAATATAAAATAATAGCGAGTTGTTTACAAGAAAAACTCCCCGATTTCCAAATATGTCCTGTGTCTGTGTTCTGTGTGCCTGGCATTCATTCAGACGAGTACTCCTGATTTATCTGAAGGCTATTGTTTCTATCAGAGTTTAACCAACATCTTTTGTTATTATGTAATACATGCACTGACACCAAACCCTGTGGTGTGTTGTCTCTTCACAGGCCCATCCGTATGACTTTGACGACGGAGATGTGTACATGTCGTCTCACGAGCATCGCTTCCGGATGTTCAGCTCCGTGGAGTACGACGGCCAGCATTATATGACCCCGCAGAACTTCATAGAGTCCGTTACCATGAGCGAACCAAGGAGTACGTACATGAGCTTAGTTGACATTTAGCTACCTTTCCCAGCCGATTCCAGCTTCCTCCAAGCAAATTACTTCTGTATGAATTTTTTTTATTTCTCTTATTTCTCGGGATTCCCTATCACAAAACTGAACGTTATTGGCATAGATTGGAGCGCAGTTAGTGTGTCTACCTTCTGTGAACATTTAGCAACAATCCCGTTGCAATCCGATCCAAAATGGCGGAGCCATATCCATTATAAGAATGGAACTGTACATACAGTAGATTTCATTCACGGTTCTTCCTGCACGCCTGGAGATACTAAATCCAAATTGCCATTTGAAAGAGGAGATTTGGCCCGATCCATAGATGTGCAAGTTGGCTATAATAAGGTCATATAGGCCTGGTATTCTATATTCTATAATAATATTTCAAATAGCATGTGTCCGGATGGCAGAATTCAGTACTGTATCTACAAAACATCTTCCCTTTATTCATTTGTTTCGATTTTTTGTACACATGATCTCAAGAAGGTGCTGAACGAGCTCAGTGGCAGTTTCTCATGTCTCCTAATGTTTTTGCATGGTGTTATTAACTGTCAAAGATGCAAAGAAAAATCATAATTTATATTCTCCTTTGTTTCATCACAATTTACTCAAGCCTAGTAACAGACACAATATTTCTGACACTGGGAATACATTCCATGAGATCCATAGATGTCCCTAGATACCAAGAACATGCAAATAGTCCTTGTAGAAGTTCATCTTAATATTGATGTAGCATTTTATAAAAGAAAACCTTTAAACCTTCTTCATCTTAATATTGATGTAGCATTTTGTAACAGAAAACCTTCTTCATCTTAATATTGATGTAGCATTTTGTAACAGAAAACCTTCTTCATCTTAATATTGATGTAGCATTTTATTAACACTAGACACAATTCTCTATATCTTGCACACTCTTCTTGAATTCCTTCTCTTGGTGTTCACACAGAACACACTGCCAATCACATTTCTAAACTCCAAAGGCTGTTGTGCAATTTGCAATCAGACATATCCTATAGAAGGGTCACAGTTTGTTTGGGGAAAAAATGAATGGTGGCAACATTGAAGACAGAGATGAGCAGCAAGGCAGATGAGTGAGAGTAAGGACATGTCCACACGAATCTGTATATTTAGCAAAACGCATGTTTTCTTCCACGTTTGGGCCTTTGATCCACACGTAAGCGGCATTTTCGGAAACGTACTGTAAATGGAGATTTTCGAAAATGCATTTTAAAGTGGAGATTTTTTAAAATATTTAAATATCCGTTTCAGTGGATCCATGTAGCCACGTTAAACGCATAGTCTAGATAAGCGATGACGTCACAGCTCACTACGCATGCTCAGACTGTTGTTCTATGGCAATAGGCGGCTGTAGTGCTTGCTTAACATGAAGGTAATAACGTCGGTGGACAGCGCCTGGTGCTGAATTGGCAGAAGAGCAGTGAGTCCTCTTCAGACACTATGCTGTGGCTTACTGTATGTTTGAAAAATAATAATAATATGGAAATAAATAATGGCTATTTTTAATTAAATTTAGTAGAGGAGGAAGAGGACAGGGAGCGCAGGCAGGATGCAGACTAGTTGTTTTGTTTTGTTTATTGCCTATTTTCTGTTATCACTTTCATTTCATCCCATTTTGGGTAAATAAATACACTGTTATTATACAGTAAAACATTGTGTGTTGTTTTCTATTTGAGTATACGTAAAAACATTATATGGTAATATTTTACAGAACCAAGCATTTCACTGTAAAATGTAATGTACTTTATACGTGACGAATACAGTAAAACAACTTGAAACTTGAAACATCCAACAGGTGAAAGTGTAACACTGAACATGCAAAGGCATAATTCTACTGATAAAGCATTCATATAGTGTTTTCCATTCATACTATAGTGTTTTCCATTTTGCACACCAGTGTTCAATGAGTGCTTAGAATGTCTACTCATATGATGTACGACGTTTGTCATTTGAAAAGAAAATACCATTTAGTGAAGAGTTAACACTGTTTTGAGGGCAAAGTGTGCTTTTGCAAGAGAAGCATTTAGCATTTTGTGTGTGCGTTTTGAGATTTGTGTTTAGGGTTTTGAGGAAGTCAGGTAAATGTGTTTAAGCAATTGAGAAAAACTGTAATACGGACTGCATTGATCTATTTGTGACGTGAAATAAGTACCGGGCCGATCGGACTTAAGAGGTTAAAAAAGGTTTTATTTTATAAAATTCTATATCAATATTTAGATGAAGAAGGTTTAAAAAGGTTTTATTTAGCTTTTTGAAATAACATTTGTTTGGTACTTTTATCCATGACGGCATACATTTTCTAGGTGTCAATCAAACCTCTAACCCTGACAGTGTTACTACTAGGTGTCAATCAAACCTCTAACCCTGACAGTGTTACTACTAGGTGTCAATCAAACCTCTAACCCCGACAGTGTTACTAGCATAGGTGTCAATCAAACCTCTAACCCTGACAGTGTTACTAGCATAGGTGTCAATCAAACCTCTAACCCTGACAGTGTCCTCATCCATCACCCTCAACATAGGGGCCCCCCAGGGCTGTGTTCTGAGTCCCCTCCTCTACTCCCTGTACACACACGACTGTGTGGCTCAGCGGAGTAGCAATACAATCATCAAATTTGCTGACGACACAGTGGTGGTGGGCCTGATCTCTGCCAACGACGAGAGGGCCTACCTGGAAGAGGTCAAGGTCCTGACGGGATGGTGTCAGGAAAACAGCCTCTCCCTGAACGTCAGCAAAACAAAGGAGATGATTGTGGACTTCAGGAGGTCGGGGGTCAAGGACTACAGCCCCCTCAGCATCGACGGGGCACCGGTTGAGAGAGTCAACAGCTTTAAGTACCTCGGAGCCTACATATCCGAGGACTTGACATGGACCACACACATTGACAGTGTTGTGAAGAAGGCACGACAACGCCTCTACTTCCTCAGGCGCCTAAGGAAGTTCCAACTCAGTCAGAAGATCCTTAAGAACTTCTACTCATGTACAATAGAGAGCATCTTGACCGGCAACATCACCTCCTGGTTTGGGAATAGCACTGCACAAGACCGAAGCAGACTACAAAGAGTGACACGTTCAGCCGAACGCACAATTGGAGGGGGGCTCCCCACCCTCCAGAACATTTACAACAAGCGTTGCAAGGGCAAGGCTAAGAGAATCATTAAAGACTCCAGTCACCCGAACAACTGCCTCTTTGAACTGCTGCGGTCAGGCAAGCGATACCGGAGTCTCAAGGCGAGCACAGAAAGACTCAGAAGAAGCTTCTATCCCCAGGCCATCAGGCTGCTAAACGAACAATGAATGAACACTACACAACAACAACCACCAAACGCACATAGCACACACATCCACACGCACACACTCACTTTAAACAAACACACTGTAGCACCCACTCCACACACTTTATAGCACACACCCACTTTAAACAAACACACTGTAGCACCCACTCCCCACACTTTATATTTATTGATGAAGGATTGCACTACAACTCGTACACCTTACTGTAAATTGTACCTAAAATTGTACCTCATCCCATTTCTGCTTTGCACTAGATAGTACTGTACATTAGTACACTGCATAGTATTGTATATTATATGGTAACTCAGAACATTGTACATGTGTCTATACCGAACACTGTGACCATTTTTCTTCTTCTAAATTACATGCTATATTATGTTATTTGATACTATCTTGTCTAGCACAGTCTCTGGAGCGTAACAGTAAGAAGCATTTTGTATGAAAGTATTCTGTACTTCTGTATGACAACTATTAAAGAACTTGAGAACTTGAACTTGAGAACTACTTGAGTTACTAGCATAGGTGTCAATCAAACCTCTAACCCTGACAGTGTTACTAGGGCCTAAAAAAAATAATGGTTTGGTTCCGGTTGCCGACCGACCCTGCCGATTTAGGTGCGACCCAATTTCTTTATGAGTTTAAAAATAAAAATAAAAGATACAATTTTTTTTTTTTTTTTTTTTTTTTACAATAAAGTTTCATAGAAATCTTAGTCAAACCTTTAGTATTATGGATATTAAACATGCTGGCAGAGTACATGCATCCATGTTGTTGTAAACATTTTAATTAAAGAACGAAATTCCCTATCCATAGTCGCCGTGGGAAAGAATAAAATTAAAATAAAATAAATTCCCTGCCTACCCATGGCCTTAACTGACAACCAACAGGAAACAAAAATATTTTTTGTTATGCCTAGCACCTCTAACCCTGACAGTGTTACTCCTCTTACCTGCATAGAACTATCTATACCTGTACATATCCCTTACCTACTCTTACTAGTTACACTGCTGGCCAGTATGACTTACTACCATATTAATACTACAACTCTGTACATACATCTGATTAGCACTATTACTTAGTAGTACTAATTTACTATTGCACTTTACTGTTGTACTGTACTTTATTTCCGTTGTACTGTACTTGTACATTACTTTAATCTAAATCTACTGTCATTTTAAACAAGAGAGATGGTCAAAAGTATCCGGCTTACTTTCCAAATGTCTTCTCCTCTGTAAATGTTTTTTTTTTTTTTTTTGTGGACAGACGTTTGGGTCCCTATAGTCTGTCTCTCTCAGTGAGCTAGCTGCCTGTCGTGTCTTAACCAGTCAGTCTCAAAGCAAATGGCTTTAACAGCCATTGTTTAGTCTGAGGGTAATGTTAGTCAGACACACAGACACACACACATGCATGGGTTGGTGTGTGTCTATGTGTGTCTGTGCATGGGTCGTGTGCAAATTGCACACCTGCACTGTATGCCTGCGTGCTATTGTGTGTGTGTTTGTGCGTCTCCATCTACACTGACTCACTGACATACGATACACCCCCCCCCCCCCCCCCACACACCCTCTCTGCACCCCCACACACCCTCTCTGCACCCAGCGTCCTCTAAAGCCTCCTTTGAAGTTGAATTAGATGAGCTCTTGTTGTATAAAACAGAACAAAAGTAATACACGCTTTTACCAGGACATTCCACATACTACAAAGGCAAGGAGGGGCACTTTAGACAGTACAAATGGCCCTGTGATGATGAGAGTGTATATACAGCACTTTGCCCTGTGTGTGTGTGTGTGTGTGTGTCACACTGTGTGTGCTCTCTGAAGACTAAACACCCTCACAAGGATAGAAAGTTGAGGAAAATTGTCAGAAGTGAGGACGTCTTGTTGGACTGTAGGCTAAAGTTTGGGTACAAATTAATGGGTGAGAGAATGAATGTAACAATGGAATGTCCTCACAAGTGAGGTAATACAGGTACTGTGTGTGTTATGACATACAGATGCTATCTAACCAAGCCCACCCAAACTCTCTCCTCTCCTTCCCTCCTCCCCACCCTTTCCTCTCCTCTCCTCTCATCTCCGTTCCTCCCCTCTCTTCTCCTCTCTCCTCCTCCCTTATCCTCCCCTCTCTTCTCTTTTCCTCCTCTCTTCTCTTCTCCTCCCTTCTCCTCTCCTTCCCTCTCACCTCTTCTCTCCTCCCTTCTCTTGTCATTTCTTCTCCTCTCTTCTCCTCTCCTCCCCTCTCCCTTCTTATCCTCCCCACCCTTCTCTCCTCCCCTCTCCTTCCATCCCCTCTCTTCTCCTCCCCTCTCTTCTTCTCTCTCCTCTCTTCTCTTATCCTCCTTCCATCTCTTCTCCTCCCCTCCCCTCTCCTCCTCTCTCCTTCCATCCCTTCACCTCCCCTCTCCTCCTCTCACCTCTCCTCTCCCCTCTCTTCTCCTCCTCTCTCCTCTCCTATCTTCTCCTCCCCTCCCCTCCCCCTCTTTTCCTCTCCTCTACTTCACTCTCCTCTCCTCTCCTCACCTCTCCTCCCATCCCCTCTCCCCTCCCTTCTCCTCCCCTCCCTTCTCCTCTCCTCCCTTCTCTTGTCCTTTCTTCTCCTCTCGCTTGTCCTTTCTTCTCCTCTCCTTCACTCTTCTCCTCCCCTCCCTTCTCATCTCCTCCATTCTCTTGTCTTTTCTTCTCCTCTTCTCTCTCTTGTCCTTTCTTCTCCTCTCTTCTCCTCCCATCTCTCCTATCCTCTCCTCTCTCTCTTTTGTCTTGTTCTGTCGCTCACAGACAAGAGGCCGTGGAAGTCCCTGACTAAACAGGTGAGAAACAGCAGCCTGTCTTTACATGTTTACATTCATACTCCTGTCTGTCTCTCTAGCAGTTAAGTTCAATTTAAAGTAGCTTCATTGGCATGAATCAGGGTTCGCACAAGGTCATTGAAGTGCTTAAAGTGCTTGATTTTTGTCAAAAGAAAGTCAAGGCCTGGAATTCCTAGACAGGCGCTTAAGGGACTTACTGTAAGAACAGTATCCCGGCGGAAAGGGTGTTTCGGTATGCTGTGCACCATGTCACAATCTCCACGAACCCCAACCCGCCAATTTAATAATCTCGCGGGGTCGAGGTTCAGAGAAAGAGTTTGACACAATTGGCAGACGCCATGAAAGATGCGGGGGCATACTCTCGGGCAGCCGGGGTCTTAACCGGGCTCAAACTGAGAGTCGACTCTGCTACCAACACACCGGAGAGACAACCACCCCCCTATGTTTACTAACAGAGAATGGTTGCTCCCTTAACCCACAAAAAAAAACTGAAACATAACTGCGCGTATACACAGGCTATACAATGCAGTTCAAGCGTTTCAGGTTTAAAGAGGATTAACCCAGGCCAACAGGTCAACGAGGGCAAGGCCCGACCTGGGCCTGGAGGACTGGAACTTACACAGGGATGCATAGAGGAGTTGACAGAAACAGCCTCCCCGACAGGCCCCTCCCATCCCCGGCTCAGCAGGGATGGAGGGGTGAAATGAATGGAGAAGGATAGGGCTGTCTTAAATACTTCGAAGCTTCGTTCGATGGGCATGGGATTCGAATATGAAAAGAAAATTCGACAAAAAAAAAAAAAAATTAAGCATAAATATGATTTTTTTTCTTTTTTTTTGCAAAATCAACTCTGCCTCTCTTTGTTAACTACAACAAGCAATGCTGTTTGTTATTTAAGATGAGGTCGGACTCTGCACTGACAGATTTGTGTTCATTGTGCTGCTTTTATAAAGCCTCAAATGACGGCTTACAATATTTCATGAAATCAAAGTGTTTCGTTTGTCTAAGATTTAAAAAGGTTTAAACTTTACAGCACTGACAAAGTAAAAGTCCCACAACATAAAAAAATATATAATTTTTTATTTTTATTTTATTTTTTTATTTCGAAGCTTCGAATTAAAATCGAATCTCGGCCCTGAAGCTTCGAATTCCAAAAAAATAAATCGAAGGTTAGCCCTAGAGAAGGACCACCCACCTAACATTGTGCAAAAAGGTACAGTATGGACCAATGCACACCACTGTTAACACATCTGGCGCCAATAACGTCGTACAACGTGTTTCAAGGTCATGCTAATTCTGCCAAACCACGGCGTACGACGTTATTGATATCATATTTAATTTTTTCGCCATGGTATTCATAATTCCCTCACCCAGCCTCGGCTGATACAGTGGGAGCCTGCACAACTCTGCAACGCTTCAATACTGCCGCCTGGTGGATGATCGGCGAGTTACAACCGGAAATGGATCTCTGGTGATCTCCGTGCATCTGGAAAATGCGTCCGGCACTCACATATTGTTGCGGGACTCTAGACACACATCCGTGTATATGGATCGCTGCCATAACTCAATAATCGATATGATTTGGGCGTTTATTATTATTATACAATAATAATGTGTGTGTGTGTGTGTGTGTGTGTGTGTGTGTGTGTGTGTGTGTGTGTGTGTGTGTGTGTGTGTGTGTGTGTGTGTGTGTGTGTGTGTGTGTGTGTGTGTGTGTGTGTGTGTGTGTGTGTGTGTGTGTGTGTGTGTGTGTGTGATTTAACACACCAGGAGCTGGAAAAGATTCTATTGGACACTCCTCCAGTGTGGAGAGGAACGTCTACGCTGTTCCGGAACCTGAGAGAACGAGGTAGGAGAGTGCATGTGACCTGAGAGAACGAGGTAGAACGAGGTAGGAGAGTGCATGTGACCTGAGAGAACGAGGTAGAACGAGGTAGGAGAGTGCATGTGACCTGAGAGAACGAGGTAGAACGAGGTAGGAGAGTGCATGTGACCTGAGAGAACGAGGTATAACGAGTTAGGAGAGTGCATGTGACCTGAGAGAACGAGGTAGAACGAGTTAGAACGAGGTAGGAGAGTGCATGTGACCTGAGAGAACGAGGTAGAACGAGGTAGGAGAGTGCATGTGACCTGAGAGAACGAGGTAGGAGAGTGCATGGGACCTGAGAGAACGAGGTAGAACGAGGTAGGAGAGTGCATGTGACCTGAGAGAACGAGGTAGAACGAGGTAGGAGAATGCATGTGACCTGAGAGAACGAGGTAGAACGAGGTAGAACGAGGTAGGGGAGTGAATGTGACCTGAGAGAACGAGGTAGAACGAGATAGGAGAGTGCATGTGACCTGAGATAACGAGGTAGAACGAGGTAGGAGAGTGAATGTGACCTCAAACTACCCAGTTCCATAGCCTGCACTTAGTTTTCTCACATATAGCCTTCGAATAACAAAAAGTATTATCATTGAATTCATTGTCAAAGACTTTTCCCAATATGAATTGACATCATCATGTCCACTCTCTGGACATTTTCTGAATCTAACATTAATTTACAAGCTTTAAACTCCTGACTCCTTACCCTTGAAAATAACACATCACCTTCCTCTTCTGTCCCCTCTTTCCCGCATCGTTGAGAGTAAAGTTATCACACATTAACCTTGATAATGTACATTCTATAGGTGTGGAATGGTTCACAAATGTTTCATATCATGGTTTTGTGAAAATAAATCTATTTCTAATTAGATAAAAAATGCATTAGCTGAAAGCATAAGGAACAAAAACTTGTCTATTATCCATTTATTGGCAACAAGTAGTACTCTACTTTAGATTTTTTTAATAAGATGAGTACACTTGTTTCGAAGCGAGCGAAAGTGCAACCAGTCCTTAGCAGTCTTGGACTTTCTAGCTAAAGACCACTGCTTGTTGCAAGCATGAATGGCGTCTGATAGTTCACTCGAAAACCAAGGATTCAATCCGTCTTTTATCCTGACCTTCCTGAGAGGAGCATGCTTATTTATATAAGCAGGAAACGGGTGCTGGAAAAGAGGGACAGCATCGCTAATGGAAGGAATCAATGCAAAACGAGACCAATAAACCTCAGCCACAAACCACAAATCATGTTAAACCCAGATTCGGCTCAAACAAGGGACTAAACACGTTTCGCAATTATGCCACATCAATGTGGAACGCCCTACCCACAGCTGTAAAGGAATGTGAATCACTACCCCCGTAAATGTCCAAACCCAACCTCCTCCAATGTACAGTTCCCCCCCCCCCCCCCACCCCAACTACCCCCCCCCCCCCCCCACCTCCTCCAATGTACAGTTTCTTCCCCCTCAAATGTATATACTCTCTTTTTAGACTCTTACTCTCTTTAAACAGTACTGTATTTGTAGATCTGGTATGTAATAAATGTCTAGATGTAACAGTACTGTCTATCTGTATGTCATGTGTGTCATATGTCCTGATGAATTGAAAATGGGGGACCCTGATGTAAACAAGACGAAAGTCTTTCTCTGGTCTGCATCCCCTTACAGCCGTACTGTATTGTACCCATTCTGCAATCTGTTAATAACATTTTCAATCAATCAATCAATCAATCAATCAATCAATCAATCAATCAGTCAAAAAGAAACACTAACCTTCGTACTGTCCTATACTACCATGCACTCCTCCTACTATACTAATAGTCTTATGTCTATGCACTCAATACTGCAGTTTCAGCACTGTTCGAACATTGTTACTCAGCTGAAAGAGTTGTACCCTTCCTTCTGACTTGTCGTACAGAACCTGTAAGTCGCTTTGGATAAAAGCGTCAGCTAAATGACTAAATGACTAAATGTAAATGTAGACA
>NC_140179.1:5899483-5912722 GCF_963971535.1 Notolepis coatsorum | reverse complement strand
TCCAAAGCACCTCACAAGTATCATGAATATATACTGTCTAAGATGATATAAATAACAGATGTAACATGTAACATTTAGGGTGGATTTTCATTTGAATACAGACCCAGTGCTAAAGAAATGGCTTCAGATAATGAGATGTGCTCGATTTAAACTGCCTTGTGTCGTTTGCTGTTGTGAGGCCCTCCGCAAAAACCATCCAAATACATTTTAGGTCGTGTTTCAGATGTCATGGTGTAAACCTCAGTGAAATGTCTTCATTCAAGCTGCATATCAGCGAACCCAGTCACCTGCGGCTTTGAGTTGTTATGAGGAATCAAGCAACATATTATTATATCTCACTCTATTAAGTCATTTGTTTATCCTTGATATGTTAAAGGTATGTACGTTTTTTTTTGATCGTTTGGAACAAGAACTCAACCAATACAATTATGCACTTATTCCAAGTCATTGTATTGAGTGACGGCACACAAGTCCTTTTTGTTTTTGTTTTATACATTTTAGGTTAAGAAATGTTATTCATTGTTATTCATATTTTCAGAGGGAAAAATCCCAGATTGAGTATTTTTTTTACTATTTTATTTACTTAATGAATTAATAAATTTGATTTGAAAGAAAACCCCTCTGTACCTGATGAGCTGAATCTTCCAGTATTGCAGTCTCTGTCCTGGACTGACCGGCGACCCCTGCTTGACCCTGCTTGACCGCTCCCACAGGTGCTAAACACAGACAGTCAGGACTTTGTGACGCGGAGTTACTGGACGTTCTGAGGCGCGGGGCCAGTCAAGCCCTCTTTTCTGACCTGGCTGAGGTACACAGACCCACCTGTCCTCCACACGCATCCCTCCATCCAGCCCCCATCCATCCATCCAACTATCCATACATCCATCGCTCCATACATTCATACATCCATCCCATACATTCATACATTCATACATACATTCATACATCCATCCATACATACATTCATACATCCATCCATACATCCACATTCATACATCCATACATTCATACATACATTCATACATCCATACATCCCTACATTCATACATTCATACATCCATACATTCATACATTCATACATCCATACATCCCTACATTCATACCATTCATACATCCATTAGCATTCATACATTCATACATTCATACATCCATACATACATACCCCCATCCATACATACAACCATACATCCATCCATACATATATCCCTCTTTCTCTTTCTCCATCCCTCTGTTTATTAGCTCTCTCCATACTAGGGATGAGTGGCACTGATTACCTTATTCCATTCCAGATTGATGGTAGCTGGTTTCAGGGCACACTTGTTGTCATTCGGTGAACTGAGTTTCCGTTAGTAGATCGGGCAGAAACTCAGCGCAAGGCACACTAGAGAGACACCTGCAGGACGGGAGGTGTAATGACTAGAAATAACTTTTTGCCAAAATCTTCACACATCCACTGAAACATTATTAAAAGATCGATCTACTTCTAATGAAACAATTTGATACAGATTATTTTCAATATTTGTTCCCAGCCCTACTCCATACTCTTCCATCCCTCATCCTTCACCCATCTCTTTATTCAGATTACTTCTCCCTCCCTCATCCTTCATTCATCTCTTTATTCAGATTGCTCCTCCCTCCCTCATCCTTCACTCATCTCTTTATTCAGATTACTCCTCCCTCCCTCATCCTTCACCCATCTCTTTATTCAGATTACTCCTCCCTCCCTCATCCTTCACCCATCTCTTTATTCAGATTACTCCTCCATCCCTCATCCTTCACTCATCTCTTTATTCAGATTACTCCTCCCTCCCTCATCCTTCACCCATCTCTTTATTCAGATTACTCCTCCATCCCTCATCCTTCACCCATCTCTTTATTCAGATTACTCCTCCATCCCTCATCCTTCACTCATCTCTTTATTCAGATTACTCCTCCCTCCCTCATCCTTCACTCATCTCTTTATTCAGATTACTCCTCCCTCCCTCATCCTTCACCCATCTCTTTATTCAGATTACTCCTCCCTCCCTCATCCTTCACCATCTCTTTATTCAGATTACTCCTCCATCCCTCATCCTTCACTCATCTCTTTATTCAGATTACTCCTCCCTCCCTCATCCTTCACCCATCTCTTTATTCAGATTACTCCTCCATCCCTCATCCTTCACCCATCTCTTTATTCAGATTACTCCCTCCATCCCTCATCCTTCACTCATCTCTTTATTCAGATTACTCCTCCCTCCCTCATCCTTCACTCATCTCTTTATTCAGATTACTCCTCCCTCCCTCATCCTTCACTCATCTCTTTATTCAGATTACTCCTCCCTCCCTCATCCTTCACCCATCTCTTTATTCAGATTACTCCTCCCTCCCTCATCCTTCACTCATCTCTTATTCAGATTACTCCTCCCTCCCTCATCCTTCACTCATCTCTTTATTTCAGATTACTCCTCCCTCCCTCATCCTTCACTCATCTCTCTAGACCTGGAGGACATAAGGACCATGGTCCTCATGCTCGAATGGATTTACAAGAAAGTTACCACAAATGTTTTCGTAACTCCACTTACGAACTTCTCTGGTCGATTTTGGCATGATCGGACGATTTCTTTTCGGAGATAAAAGTTTTGAATCATTTCAACTTTGTGTCTGTAGCAGTGACACTAGGTGTATAGATTCCACAAGATATACATTCATATTTGATATCCAAATGTCCATGTTTTCCAAATGTTCCCTGTTATAATAACCTGTTTTGTTTCTCTTTACCTCTTGTGTTAACTGTCCCTCCGTCATTCAGCCTTTCTGATATGATGTGTATGTGTATCTGTGCCTCTTTGTTGTGGCTTCAGCTTTGTCCAGTGGTCAAATCATCCTCAATTACACCTTAAAAAGGGAAACCGCTGAATTAGAAGACAATAGATTCAGAACCACATACAAATCAGCATGATCATATAGTACCACAAACATCATCTTGAATCTCATACGCTTTGAATCACCTTTGTTGAAGTAGGTCTAGTTAAAAAGTCTCTATCAAGTTTATCAATTATTTACTTTTTTTTTTTAACATTTGTGGTCTGGCTAAATCATTTCACTGCTGGCTTGTAAGCTTGCTTAATGACCAGTATCAGTTAAATAACTGAATTGTAAGCTAACTGCTATTAGTGTACTAGCTACCATTACAAAACAATGATTGTTAATAGGTAAAGCTAACATACCGCTTACAGGGTAGCTGCCAAAAAGCTCACTCCATGGTAATGATTAATAACGGGTGAAGCTAATCTGCTGCTAACAGGCTAGCTGCCTAATAACAGGCTATGTGCCCGCTGTAGCATCGAGCTAGTAGCTAATTGCAGGCCAGCGACTTGCGGAAGCTAGATGGTGATAATGATAGTGCAGGGTAATGGAGATGACCTTGTATTTACACAGGGGAGGGATAGAGAGAGGAGTGAAAGAGGGGAAGTGGTGGGAGGAGAGGATGGGAAGCTGGCAGACAGAAAGTATGATGGACAAAATAAGTAGAGGAAGGTGGGACAAGAAGGAAACACAGGACGACCGTTGTCTCGTTTTGGGACGAGATGATTTATTTCAGCTTGTTTCGAGCATTTCCTCTTGTGCTCAACAAGTGCAGTGAGCTGCCATTTTCAAGATACTACAAGAACTGTCTGGAAAAAAGTAACATCTTGCCCCATATAGGCAGGTCGTTCCTTTTTCACTCTGAAGAGAACCGATTTGAAGACTTTGAATACAAGATTGAATAACATGCCGGTTGGGTGGACGGTTGTTGTTAAGATGATTTAGTACTTTTTTGCGATGTCGAGGAAAGGCAGGGTAATAAAACGTGTGATAAACAACAGGAATACAACAGTCAGAGTGAGAGAGAGAGAGACAGAGAGAGAGAGAGAGAGAGATGCACATTTAGGGGAAAGGAGCAGAGAGATATTGAACACTTTTGTCTACGTACTTGACTTCTATTTTATACTTGCTATACTTATTTTATACTTTTTATATTTTTATCTAGCACAATCTCTGGAGCAAAACAGAAAGAAGCATTTTATATAAAAGTCTTCTGTACTTCTGTATGACAACTAATAAAGAAACTTGAAACTTGTGAGAGAGAGATGCACATTTAGGGGAAAGGATCAGAAAGAGAGAGAGAGAGAGAGAGAGAGAGAGAGAGAGAGAGAGAGAGAGAGAGAGAGAGAGAGAGAGAGAGAGAGAGAGAGAGAGAGAGAGAGAGAGAGAGGGGGAGGAGGAGAGAGAGAGGGAGGAGAGCCACACTTAGGGGAAAGGAGCAGAGAGAGAGATGCACATTTAGGGGAAAGGAACAGAGACAGAGAGAGAGAGAGAGAGAGAGAGAGAGAGATGAGAGAGAGCAGAGAGAGAGAGAGAGAGAGAGAGAGAGAGAGAGAGAGGCACATTTAGGGAATACGAGAGCGGTGGGGGGAGGGTGTGTTGGGGGAGAGCTGTGAGAGAGAGAGGGAGGGCACATTTAGAGGAATGACTAAAAGGGAAGAGGTATTTTAGAGAGCGAGAGAGAGGGGTGACGATGTGTTTACTTAACAGGTTAGTCACCAGCACCCCTCTCTGTTTCTGTCTGGGGAAGGAGGGGCTGACCGACAAGCAGAGAGGGAGGGAGGGAGAGAGCGAGAAGGAATGACGATCACCATTACCTCACCGTGTGTTTGTCTGAGTAGGAGGCACTGACAGCCAGGACACAGGTGAGAAGAAGGGAGGAACAGAGAGAATAGGCAGGATACAGATAGGAGGAGTGAGCGACGTTATAGGCTTCTATGTTGGACTGGAATCGAGGCTATACCCTGGGGGGTGGGACACATCTTAAAAGGGCCGTCTGGTTGCCTCGTTTTGGAGATATCTGACTGGTTTGTGGCTCAAAGCACCAAAGAAATACATTTGACAAATTTGAAGCAAAGTTCTCTTTCAGGAAATCATGACCTGGTAATCCACAGACACTGTTGTTTCACTCGACGTAAACCCCCGTACAACAGGATGGATAGACGGTGAACTACTTTTTTTCACTTGTTTTGAGAGAGAGAGAGAGACAGAGAGAGAAATGTCTTCGTAACTCCACTTACGAACTTCTCGGGCCGATTTTGGCATGATCGAACGGTTTCTTTTCGGAGATTAAAGTTTTGAATCATTTCAACGTTGTGTTTGTAACAGTGACACTAGGTGTATAGATTCCACCAGAGTGAGTCACTGTGGTAGGTTTGTATCTGTGGTCTGACAGTTTGTCTGATTCACTAAATGCCTACAATAAGTACTTCCTCCAAAGTAAGAGAGAGAGAGAGAGGGGGGGGAGAGAGAGAGAGAGGGGGGGGGGGGGAGAGAGAGAGAGATGAGGGGGCAGACGGCATTTAGTGTTTACATCAGTAATCACTGTTTTTACCCTCCGCTTCAAGATCAAAGGTTACAAACAGTCCTAACGGCAGGTATGGGCCCGTGCCTGGTCTGGTCGCCATGGTGATACAGCAGGTATGGGCCCGTGCCTGGTCTGGTCGCCATGGTGATACAGCAGGTATGGGCCCGTGCCTGGTCTGGTCGCCATGGTGATACAGCAGGTGTGGGCCTGGTCTGGTCTGGTCACCGTGGTGATACAGCAGGTGTGGGCTCGTGCCTGGCCTGGTCGCCGTGGTGATACAGCAGGTGTGGGCCCGTGCCTGGTCGCCGTGGTAACCATTACATCATGGAGGTGATGATGGCCTTGCTCTGATGTTTTGGAGCTTCCAGGAACCTCAAGCTGTTGGTTTATGACCTCTGCCAGGAGGGATACTTAATTGAGTTGAGTTGAGTAGTGCCCCTCCCCCCTCTGCCCAGGGGCAGTACGCATGAATTAACCTACTTACTAAAGTAAGTAACCTCGTTCCCAGTTTTATCTCCTCCGTGAGATAAAGCCTGGTAAAGAACTACCGCTGAAAGTGTCTGTGGGGTAGAATTTCCGGTGTATGTACTTCCCCTGGAAGCTGCCTCCGAACGGATCAAACGTTTCCCGAATCCTGTCGGCAAACAAGCTAGAACGTCCCGGTCATGTAGTAAATTCTTCAGGCAAAGCCATTGCACTTCACACGTTTCTATAATTGTTTTGTCGAAACCGGAAAGCCTGTAGCCGGTACTTCCTGTACTTCCGTTTACACACTTTAGGAGGCATATCTTTACCAGCCTACTAAGTACGTAAGTAACTACCTACTAAGTACAATTGACAGAGTTGAGCTCACACTATCATCCAGAAGCAACTTAGCAAAGTACATTGTTTATTACTCCAATCTTATTTCAAACACAGATAAATACGCAATGACATGATCAGAAACAACCTGTTGTGTGTATCGCCGTGTATTAGCTAGTTTTCACTATTCAGGTCAACAGGTCGGCGCAATAACTGCAACAATAGATACGGTCAACATTTGTGAACCCACCGGCAATTGCAAGCAACTTGGCAATAAGCAAGTGCAAGGGACAAGATATACTGTCAGGATTAAGGGTTTGGTTGTTGTTGTTCTTCAGTATTATGAATATAGAGAGAGAGGGGGATGAGGAAAACACTGACAGAGGAGGGGCGTGAAAGAGGCAGTGTTTGTTGACACCGTGACCTGGATGTTGGATGTTGTCTCGAAGATGTCTGGGACATTGTCTGAAATGCTCATGTGTCATAAAGAGATACCAATGCGTATAGTGTGTCACTTTTAACATAAAAGAGACACTCTTAACCATCATTTGTCTCTAATCAGAGACCTGGTGGCCGCAGTCTGAATCAGTGTGGTGAACAGGGAGGTGTAGTGTGACGTCACTTTAGTTTCCCGCACGGTCCACCTAGGGTGACCAGGTGTCCCCCTTTTGGTTGTACTGTCCCACCATTTGAGACCGCGTCCCACATATTGAGAGGATGTCCCTCTTTTCGAGGCAAAAAAAAAAATATCGAACACAAGACATTCCTGTCAAGTGATAAAGTTTGAATATTTAAAACAGATGTTAGGTGGTAACAAGCCGGCTGCCAGTGCCAAGATGAATGTGGAGAGATATAATTCTGTATTTAATTTGTATTTATTTTGATTTAACCTTTATCTATTTGGTGAAGACGAGTTATTTTTATTTTTTTTTTATTGGTCTTTTTCCCCCTCCATTTTCCTCCGATTTTCTCCCATCCCAATGTTAGTCGTATGCCAATTCCCAGTCCCTTCCTGGTCGCTGCGCTTTACCCCCCACAGTCAGATCATTTGGGAGAGTGGAGGCTACCACGTGCTTCCTCCGACACACGTCCAGCCAATCACCGCTTCTTTTCACCTGGCAGCGCGGATTCTCATTGAGAGGGCGTAGCGTGTGGGAGGACCACACTATCCCCCTCACGTCCAATCCGCGCTTAGCAGGCGCCCCGACCGAACTGTAGGAGTCGCTGTTTACAACGACCCGGACCCACCCCGCCAGCTTCTCCCACCCTCTGATACAGCCAATTGTATCAGTGCAGACGGCCAGCCAAGCTGGTGACAACCCCGGAGCTGTGAGCTGGATTCGAACAGGCGAATCAAGCTCACAGCTCCGGGGCTGGTGACGAACGCAATCTCCGCTCGACCACCTAACCGCCCTCGAAGACGAGTTATTCTAATAAAAAAATTTACATTATCTATCTGTCCCACTTTGTCCCACCAAAATCTTACTGTTGTCCTGCTTTTGGACTTTTTGCATCTGGTCACCCTAGGTCCACCCGTATAGGGATTTATCATTAGGAACATGTATTATCGGCTATTGTAACAATTCTCTGCCTCGTGAACATTGACAAGCTTTCCATTTTTGCACAAAATGAGTTCCCTTCTATCACTACCATTATTGTTTAAGCATTTTTGGTTGAAATAAAGGTAGTTATAAGGTTTTTAATTTGTCGTTAAAAAAGAACTACACTTACCAGCCTGTTGCTCAGTGCTGTCGCGGTCAGCAGCGCCAGAGAGACGTGTAGTTCCTCCGTGAACGGAAACATAAACGTTGTTGTTTTGCTACTTTTACGATTAATTGCAATTTTTTTCATGTTGAGCTATAGATTGTGGATGAATACACACAGAAAGGTACACCGTGCCAATGTTCATGCTTTATGTGTTTTAAACGAGACGATTTAGAAATGGGTCCATTGGAAATACATGGCGATTTCAAGGAGGGTGGACCGCGCGGGAAAACACCAATGACGTCACCACTACACCTCCCTATTGGGAACCTTTTGCTCTCTGCTGGGAGTGTTTGTCTGTGAGGTAAATGGTTTGCTAATGACAAGACGGTGAAATGAATCACACAGAGACAGGATACCAGAGTGAATCAGATAGTTTGGAGCTGTTTTGTCTTGAGTTTAATCTTCGTTTTGTCCCTGTATCAGACGCTTAATGATAAGACACTGTCAGGTGAATCAGACAGGTTCATGTTGGGAGATTTGGTGGCCTGAGGGTTCAGTTTTCGACTGTGTGTCTCCAAATTAGACTTACCGTACAGTAGGTTTCCAAGCCATTTACATCTGACATCTGATATAGACCTTTTTGCACTTTGTTGCCTTGGGCCCCCAAAAGTTTAGGGATGGCTCTGTGTGTTACCATGACCTGGGTGCGTGTATCCTTTCGGCAACTAACGTTACCTTCGCGTTGCTCTGATTGGCCAGCGATCTACGCTCGTTTCGCCCCTACGCCGGTGCGAGCGCGCGCATGCGCATGAGCCGCGATAATGCCCTCGCGCCCACGCATGTTTTTGTTTTTGCCCCCACACGCCCACACGCCCGCACACACGCAGGTTTTAATAATAATAATAATGCAGGTTTTGTCGCCACGCCGGTAGATAATAATAATAATAATAATAATAATACTTAGAATAATAATACTTAGACAAACGCACGCAATTGGCACAAGTGTAAATTATACATTCGTCACTCAGTTTTAACATCGACGCACTTAGCTCAACTTGTTCGCCAGCTTGCTGTGGAGCCTATGGTCACAAGTTTGAATCACTCCTAGTTAAATTTACGTTTAATTAATTTATCATCTCTCTATATTAACGTAACTAGCTATTCATATCAATCGAAATAACGTTCATCGCTCTATATTAACGTAACTAGCTATTCATATCAATTGAAATAACGTATTGTATTGTTTTCATCTCTCTCTCTATATTAACGTGATTCCATCAACACATAGGTAATATGCTCTTGCGCGTGACGCGACTTTGGGCTTCATTATTCAGCCACAGTGTTGATGGAATCACATTAATATAGAGAGATGAAAACATTACAATACGTTATTTCAATTGATATGAATAGCTAGTTACGTTAATATAGAGAGATGAACGTTATTTCGATTGATATGAATAGCTAGTTACGTTAATATAGAGAGATGATAAATTAATTCAATGTTAAAAAAATAAAATAAAAATTGAACTAAGAGTAGGGGATATATCGATCTATTATCAATTATCAAATAGGATCGATGCAACGTAAAAAGATTGATTCATATTGCGATACTCTTATTTTGAAAATCCCCTCGTGAGCATATCCGCCCGGCTGGCTGCAACAACAACAGTAGCTCAGCGCAGCTCAGCGTGTGTAGACGTTAGACAGCATTGCTTCAGAGTCCGCCTATTTTGCACGAAATAAGTGCCTGTTGGTTTTTTCCCCACAAGGGGTCAAATGCATCTAACATGCTTTCCATCCTCGCCATTCCTTTATGCCCACGTCGCGTTATATACCTAAATTAACGTTGCGTTAGCGTGAGCTAACTAAGCTAAGCTGATAGAGAGAGCAGCAGAGGTCCACTAGGGACTGGGAAGGAGGGGGGGTTACTGCATTCTCGAGATAGCCCCACTAACAGGATCTGGCCGGTACTGCACCTTCTGACTCCCAATATGCCTTTTCCAGCCAAAATACAGCGCTGTGATAGGATATTAATATCGAAAAAAAAAAGAAAAACGAACCAAAAACAGTGAACAGGAGGTCTATTTGTATTAAAAACAATAGATTGTTTTTCATTTAAATGTCTGGAAGAGATCAAAAATAATAATGTCAAATGATATTTCCATTGCCTTTTTTTTTTAAATGTTACTGATGCACCTGAATCGAATCGTATCGTATCGTGGCAGACTTTGTGATATCGGAAAATATCGTATCGTTGTCCAAAGAATCGATATCGTATCGTATCGTGATGAAATTGGTGATTCCCACCCCTAACTAAGAGTGATTCAAACTTGTGACCATAGGCTCCACAGCAAGCTGGTGAACGAGTTGAGCTAAGTGCGTCGATGTTAAAACTGAGTGACGAATGCATAATTTACACTTGTGCCAATTGCGTGCGTTTGTCTAAGTATTATTATTCTAAGTATTATTATTATTATTATTATTATCTACCGGCGTGGCGACAAAACCTGCATTATTATTATTATTAAAACATGCGTGTGTGAGTGTGTGGGCGTGTGGGGGCAAAAACAAAATGCGCATGCGCTCGCTACCGGCGTAGGGGCGAAACGAGCGTAGATCGCTGGCCAATCAGAGCAACGCGGAAGGAAACGTTAGTTGCCGAAAGGATACACGCGACCTGTTATACAGTACTGAACTAGAATAGAATAGAATAGAATAGAAATACTTGAATCCTCCCGAGGGAAATTTGACACTACAAATCGCTCACATTAAACATTTAGACAGAACAAAGTCACGAATAAGAATAACAAAACGAATTGCCTAAGAATAAGAATAGAATAAATAGACACAGTAAAAATATACAGAAGTCTACAGTAAGTGTAATATTGTTTTTTTTTTAAAGTGTTGTTTTAAAAGTAAAGGTCCAGGAAGATGGTAACTGTCACATTGTGCTCAGTGATGCAGTGAGGCACATCGATGCATTGTAAAGTCTGATGGCTGTCGGAATGAAGGACTTCCTGTGCCGTTCAGTGCTACATCTTGGGAGTGTTAGCCTAGCACTGAACATGCTCCTCCTGTCAGCCAAGTCTGTGTATAGTGGGTGGGAGGGGTTTTCCCTGATGGCCTGGAGCTTAGCAAGGCTCCTCCTCTCCGCCACCACCGCTAGAGAGTCCAGCTCCACCCCAACCACGCTATACTGGCCTTCCTGACCAGCTTAACTATAGTCATTGTTCACCAGTTACTTGGCGTGGGCCAAGGAGGCCATTTCTGTTTTTTTAGAGATTGGTTCAAAACCAGCTGCAACTTTCAGCTCCACTGCTTTGGCTAAACGCTTGCTAGGTCTCAGGCAGAAACAGCCCGCTCCACTTGCTCTCCTCTCCCAGTATGACATACAAAGTGCCCCCCCCCCCCATTATCTCAGCAGCTCCATTATTATTATTTGTTCATTTCTCAGGGGGACACGTTTTCACACTGTTTGACTCCAAACAGTAACATATATTTACTAGAAGAATCTGTGTTATTCTTCAAATGGAACCAACATTCTCTTCTTTTCTTTTCTTTTTTGGTGGGGGTGGGGGGGGGGGTCTTTCTTTATATTGCGATATTTCCCTCCTGTGCCACGACGGTGGAGTGTAGGATTTTAATCTTGAGGTAGAACCACGCGTATGGCATCATGGTGGTAATGATGATAATGGACAGGGCACAATTGCTCCTCATAATCTTTTGCCCAATCTGATGCCTGTTTTTACCTCAGCATGGCACTGGATTGGACAATGGGGTGTGGCTGGCTTGGCGGGGCATGGCGGGGGGAGAGAGTTGGGTTGATTGGTCTCTTCCTGCCCTGGTACTGGCTGGGTCCTTTGGTCACTAAACACCTTTTTCTGAGCTAAGCATGAGCAACGCACACACACACACACACACACACACACACACACACACACACACACACACACACACACACACACACACCACAACACCATGCTCTATCTTTTCCAGAGGCTGAGCACCTAACCTCCTGATCACTAACTAAACCTCCTGATCACTAACTAAACCTCCTGATCACTAACTAAACCTCCTGATCACTAACTAACCTCCTGATCACTAACTAAACCTCCTGATCACTAACTAAACCTCCTGATCACTAACTAAACACACTCACCTAACTAACCTCCTGATCACTAACTAAACACACTCACCTAACTAACCTCCTGATCACTAACTAAACACACTCACCTAACTAACCTCCTGATCACTAACTAAACACACTCACCTAATTAACCTCCTGATCACTAACTAAACACACTCACCTAACTAACCTCCTGATCACTAACTAAACACACTCACCTGACTAACCTCCTGATCACTAACTAAACACACTCACCTAACTAACCTCCTGATCACTAACTAAACACACTCACCTAACTAACCTCATGATCACTAACTAAACACACTCACCTGACTAACCTCCTGATCACTAACTAAACACACTCACCTAACTAACCTCCTGATCACTAACTAAACACACTCACCTAACTAACCTCCTGATCACTAACTAAACCTCCTGATCACTAACTAAACCTCCTGATCACTAACTAAACACACTCACCTAACTAACCTCCTGATCACTAACTAAACACACTCACCTAACTAACCTCCCGATCACTAACTAAACACACTCACCTAACTAACCTCCTGATCACTAACTAAACACACTCACCTAACTAACCTCCTGATCACTAACTAAACACACTCACCTAACTAACCTCCCGATCACTAACTAAACACACTCACCTAACTAACCTCCTGATCACTAACTAAACACACTCACCTAACTAACCTCCTGATCACTAACTAAACACACTCACCTAACCTGCTGATCACTAACTAAACACACTCACCTAACCTGCTGATCACTAACTAAACACACTCACCTAACTAACCTCCTGATCACTAACTAAACACACTCACCTAACTAACCTCCTGATCACTAACTAAACACACTCACCTAACTAACCTCCTGATCACTAACTAAACACACTCACCTAACTAACCTCCTGATCACTAACTAAACACACTCACCTAACTAACATGCTGATCACTAACTAAACACACTCACCTAACTAACCTCCTGATCACTAACTAAACACACTCACCTAACCTGCTGATCACTAACTAAACACACTCATCTAACTAACCTGCTGATCACTAACTAAACACACTCACCTAACCTGCTGATCACTAACTAAACACACTCATCTAACTAACCTCCTGATCACTAACTAAACACACTCACCTAACCTGCTGATCACTAACTAAACACACTCATCTAACTAACCTGCTGATCACTAACTAAACAC
>NC_140179.1:5889483-5894483 GCF_963971535.1 Notolepis coatsorum | reverse complement strand
CTCTCCCCCTATCTGACCAATGACAGCGAGCGGATGAGAACATGATGATTGACACCACCCTATTGGTCCACTTCTTTGGCAAGAAAGGGAAGGCGGAGCTAACATTTGATGACTTCTACAGGTAATGTTGCTGTGGTTAACCCGATGACACGGAACATACATAAATGTATCAACTACAAGGCTGGGCTTTCTTGCTTTCTGAAGCACACTGTACACTCATTCAGCCAATCAGCCGTAGCCCCGCCCCCACCCATGCGATGTATAGGGAGGTGTAGTCTGACGTCACCCCTCTCTCCCCCCCCCCCCTCTCTCTCTCTCTTCTCTCTCCCTCTCTCTCCCCCTCCCCCCCCCCTCTCTCTCTCTCTCTCTCTCTCTCTCTCTCTCTCTCTCTCTCTCTCTCTCTCTCTCTCTCTCTCTCTCTCTCTCTCTCTCTCTCTCTCTCAGGTTTATGGATAACCTGCAGACTGAGCTCTTGGAGATAGAGTTCCTCACCTACTCTAAAGGAATGACCACCATCAGCGAGGAGGACTTTGCCAGGATCCTGCTGCGTTTCACCAACGTGGAGAACGTCAGCGCCTACCTGGAGAACGTGCGCCAGTGTATACCGGACGACAAGGTAGACACACGTTAGTGTATAGAGGACGACAAGGTAGAGACACGTTAGTGTATAGAGGACGAGAAGGTAGAGACACATTAGTGTATAGAGGACGAGAAGGTAGACACACGTTAGTGTATAGAGGAGGAGAAGGTAGAGACACGTTAGTGTATAGAGGAGGAGAAGGTAGAGACACGTTAGTGTATAGAGGAGGAGAAGGTAGAGACACGTTAGTGTATAGAGGACGAGAAGGTAGACACACGTTAGTGTATAGAGGACGAGAAGGTAGAGACACGTTAGTGTATAGAGGACGACAAGGTAGAGACACGTTAGTGTATAGAGGACGACAAGGTAGAGACACGTTAGTGTATAGAGGAGGAGAAGGTAGAGACACGTTAGTGTATAGAGGAGGAGAAGGTAGAGACACGTTAGTGTATAGAGGAGGAGAAGGTAGAGACACGTTAGTGTATAGAGGAGGAGAAGGTAGAGACACGTTAGTGTATAGAGGAGGAGAAGGTAGAGACACGTTAGTGTATAGAGGAGGAGAAGGTAGAGACACGTTAGTGTATAGAGGAGGAGAAGGTAGAGACACGTTAGTGTATAGAGGACGAGAAGGTAGAGACACGTTAGTGTATAGAGGAGGAGAAGGTAGAGACACGTTAGTGTATAGAGGACGAGAAGGTAGAGACACATCATAGAGGAGGAGAAGGTAGAGACACGTCAGAAACCTAGCAATAGGAAAAAAGCACCACAGGCAGTGTGGAGGGGAGAAACCTTAGAAGGGCCGTTCAAGGGGGGATCTCCCTTCTTAGACGTCGGTGATAGTAGTGTTGCTATAAAACAGGTGAAACAGTTGGTGAGCATGTACATATACGTGTAATGAAACACAAATAAGTACATGCAATAGCAACTGGGGTACATAAGAACATTTTGAAAGATTGAAAATAGAGCTGATGACGGATCCATTTGAGGTATGGGGAGCGACGTAGAGGGGATCGCATCCTCCCGGCCATCACCACGGGACGTCCACCACTCCGGTCATCACCACGAGACATCCACTCACAGGGAGACGGGGACAGGCGTTAGTGATGGGCGGACATAGCAATAGATACACGTAGTAAGCATTAATAAAATGTCTATACAGCAATGGTGTTTACTTCTATTCTGTGTACTGTATTCGACAGTCAACGCAATGGCTAGTTAGCACAGTTTTGAGGCTATAAGGTCATCTCTGTAAGTCTCTGTAAGCAGTGGTGCAGTGGTGATTTCATAAGGGGTTGCACTGTGTGTTTTAATGACGCCACGTGCACGCTCGCTCCCGTGCGCGCACCTGCTCCCGCCCCATGCGCATAAATGTTCCCTCGCGAATAAAGACGATGCCTAATTGCCTCTAGGAATGGAATGTAACACTTCATTCACAGGTTTTGTGTTGAATGGTCCAACTGTAGTGTTTGAACACACCTGACGACCTGAGCTATTGTTATACAAAGTAGCCAGGTGGGTACTTGGCGCAGAGTCGAGTGGAACGCATTCTTGTGTGCATGCGCGTGCACATCCGTGCATGTGCATGCGCAATTGCGCATGCTCCTGCTCAAAGAGGTGGAACGGGGGGTGGCAGGTGGCGCACGGAGATTACGTTCGTCACCAACACCGGGAGACACTGGATTCGCCTGTTCGAATCCAGCTCCCGGCGTTGCTATCAGCTTGGCTGGCCTCTCACACTGATACAATTGGCTGTATCAGGGGGTGGGAAAGCTGAAGGGTGGGTCCTGGGCGTTGTGGACAGCGACCCCTACAGTTCGGTTGGGGCGCCTGCTCAGCAAGGGTTGGAACTGAGGAGAGATAGTGTGGCCTCCCACACGCTACACTCTCCCCGGTGAGAACCTGCGCGGCCAGGTTGGCCTGCCCCAGGCTGCACATGCGTCGGAGGAAAGCATGTGACAGTCTCCGGTCTCCCGGACCAACAGTAGGGGAAAGTACGCAACAACCAGGAAGGGTGGGATGGGAGAAAAATCGGGAAAAAGGAGGGGAAGAAAGATAAAAAAAAAAAAAAAAAAGAGGTGGAACGGCGTGCAACCCCGTCCCATGACCACTGCATCACTGTCACTGTCTGTACGTCTCTGTACGTCTCTGTAAGTCTCTGTACGTGTCTGAAAGTCGCCCCGTGTGTCTCATGTTGTGTGCGGTCCTTGTGCCTCATCATGGTTCTGTTTCTGTCCCTTCCTGCCTTCCTTCCTTCCCGCCTTTTCACGCCATACAAGAAGCAGGAGGTTGGTCCCTCCTCCACCGGACACATTCACATCTATTCATGTGCTTGTTTGACTTTATTTGTGTATTTAGTAGTAGGGGTGTAATGGTACGGAAAAACCACGGTTCGCTACGCACCTCGGTTTTGAAGTCACGGTTCGGTACGATTTTGTGGCTTTCCATGTTCCACTCGGGGGGGGGGGGGGGGGGGGGGGGATGTAGTGTGCAGTTACTGTTAAGTAGGGCTGTCGACGAATATTCTATATTAAAATGAATAATGGACTTGTAAGTCAATTGCGAAAATGTATATTAATTGGGAAAAGAAACGGCCCTCGGCTGTCTTCCTCTCAGCCTTTGGGCCTGAACGCGCTGCATGACGGACAGGAGAGACACGCTGTGTCACTGTGATTGAGCTGAAGAACGTGCCGGTAGTAACAACAACCCCAATCCCCAGTTTTTACGGTGTACTTGTGATCCAAACCATTGATCCAACACATTGACTGAACGGCTAATAATAAATGAGGCCACAAAGCAATGAATGAATGCTAGAATGATAACTGGAACATCTGGAACATCGTGTAAAATATACATTTGCTCTCATTAATGACAATACTGTGTCATACAGTATCATGGATTATCTGATGTATGGGTGGGGCGACAGTGGCTCGGGAGGTAGAGCAGTCGTCTGGCAATCCGCAGGTTCCCGGTTCGATTCCCGCTCCTCCCGGGCAGCGTGTCAATGTGTCCTTGAGCAAGACACTTAACCCCTAATTGCTCCCGATGAGCAGGTTGGCACCTCGCATGGTCGCCTCCGCCGTCCGTGTGTGAATGTGTGATTGAATGTGTGAGTGAATGGGTCAAATGTGAGGAACAAATTGTAAAGCGCTTTGGACAAAAGCGCTATATAAAAAATCAGCCATTTACCATTTATTGAAGCATGATAGATGTTATCATGTATTGAAGCATGATATATGTTGTCATGGATTATCTTGTGTATTGAAGCATGATGGATGTTATCATGGATTATCTCGTGTATTGAAGCATGACGGATGTTATCATGGATTATCTTGTGTATTGAAGCATGATGGATGTTATCATGGATTATCTTGTGTATTGAAGCATGATGGATGTTATCATGGATTATCTTGTGTATTGAAGCATGATGGATGTTATCATGGATTATCTCGTGTATTGAAGCATGACGGATGTTATCATGGATTATCTTGTGTATTGAAGCATGATGGATGTTATCATGGATTATCTCGTGTATTGAAGCATGACGGATGTTATCATGGATTATCTTGTGTATTGAAGCATGATGGATGTTATCATGGATTATCTCGTGTATTGAAGCATGACGGATGTTATCATGGATTATCTTGTGTATTGAAGCATGATAGATGTTATCATGTATTGAAGTATGATGGATGTGAAATGCATTCTGAGTTACTTGGCACATCCATCCGATGGATTTCTCCAATTTCAGGAAAAGAAGGCTGCATCTCTCTGTGTTTGAAGGAGCCTTGCGCCGCTGTGACGCATGATACATGCGGTCTTTCCAATGCAGCCTTCGAGTGGATTACAACCCCTGAACTGAGACACAGCTACTATGTGGGATTTGCTAACACTTTGTAAATTGGAATACAGATGTGTTTTTACAGCATTACCAGCATAACCAAACATTTTAGAGATTTGGGCTAGATCCACAAAGAATGGATTGCACGGAGCAAGTTGCACCCTTACTTACAATTCATTACGAATTGAAAATGGGGGACCCTGATGTAAACAAGTCGAAAGTCTTTCTCTGGTCTGCATCCCCTTAACAATTGTGTGTATTGAGCTGTACTGTACTGTACCCATTCTGCAATCTGTTCATTAAAGTTAATTAGTTGGATGTATGGCCTCTGCAAGGTTGTGTGCAGCCATTTGTTTTTGTAACATCTGCTACATCTGTCCCACGTGTTCTTTGCAGCTCACAGTTGTTAGTTCTGCCCCTCTTGACTGTGACAAAAAGGTTTTGAACAAACTTAATGTCATAGCTTGTATTTGATGATATTCTTCTTTGTTATTTACTTAAATGGTTTGATCATTGATTGATGGAGTAATATGGGGTTCTGATCAACTAAAATTATTTGTTAAAATAACATAAGCTAACATA
>NC_140179.1:5851983-5884483 GCF_963971535.1 Notolepis coatsorum | reverse complement strand
ACTAGTTTTAGCCCTTCTTATTTTATGTTCTTTTACTCTTTTACTAGTTTTAGCCCTTCTTATTTTATGTTCTTTTACTCTTTTACTAGTTTTAGCCCTTCTTATTTTATGTTCTTTTACTCTTTTACTAGTTTTAGCCCTTCTTATTTTATGTTCTTTTACTCTTTTACTAGTTTTAGCCCTTCTTATTTGATGTTCTTTTACTCTTTTACTAGTTTTAGCCCTTCTTATTTTATGTTCTTTTACTCTTTTACTAGTTTTAGCCCTTCTTATTTTATGTTCTTTTACTCTTTTACTAGTTTTAGCCCTTCTTATTTTATGTTCTTTTACTCTTTTACTAGTTTTAGCCCTTCTTATTTTATGTTCTTTTACTCTTTTACTAGTTTTAGCCCTTCTTATTTTATGTTCTTTTACTCTTTTACTAGTTTTAGCCCTTCTTATTTTATGTTCTTTTACTCTTTTACTAGTTTTAGCCCTTCTTATTTTATGTTCTTTTACTCTTTTTTACTAGTTTTAGCCCTTCTTATTTTTTGTTATTTTACTATTTTACTAGTTTTAGCCCTTCTTATTTTATGTTATTTTACTCTTTTACTAGTTTTAGCCCTTCTTATTTTATGTTATTTTACTCTTTTACTAGTTTTAGCCCTTCTTATTTGATGTTCTTTTACTCTTTTACTAGTTTTAGCCCTTCTTATTTTATGTTATTTTACTCTTTTACTAGTTTTAGCCAGTGTTGCGTTGTTATTATGGGCTGAGCCGCCACGCAGGATAATGACGCCGCGCGCGCGCGCGCACACGCACGCGCGGCCCCGCGCGCATGCGCATATGTTCCCTCGCGCACAATAATACACTTTGTTTGTATAGCCCTTCATACAGAAACTGCAGCTCAAAGTGCTTCACAACAGAATTAAGACAGGCATAAAATGAGCACATAAAGTGCAGACATATAAAATCAGTTTTTCACATTAGGATCTAACATCCCAACAGGCAACCTTGTTTATGGTTTTATGTTATTTTACTCTTTTACTAGTTTTAGCCCTTCTTATTTTATGTTCTTTTACTCTTTTACTAGTTTTAGCCCTTCTTATTTTATGTTCTTTTACTCTTTTACTAGTTTTAGCCCTTCTCATTTGATGTTCTTTTACTCTTTTTTACTAGTTTTAGCCCTTCTTATTTTTTGTTATTTTACTCTTTTACTAGTTTTAGCCCTTCTTATTTTTTGTTATTTTACTCTTACTAGTTTTAGCCCTTCTTATTTTTTGTTATTTTACTCTTACTAGTTTTAGCCCTTCTTATTTTATGTTATTTTACTCTTTTACTAGTTTTAGCCCTTCTTATTTTATGTTATTTTACTCTTTTACTAGTTTTAGCCCTTCTTATTTGATGTTCTTTTACTCTTTTACTAGTTTTAGCCCTTCTTATTTTATGTTATTTTACTCTTTTACTAGTTTTAGCCCTTCTTATTTTATGTTATTTTACTCTTTTACTAGTTTTAGCCCTTCTTATTTTATGTTCTTTTACTCTTTTACTAGTTTTAGCCCTTCTTATTTTATGTTATTTTACTCTTTTACTAGTTTTAGCCCTTCTTATTTTATGTTCTTTTACTCTTTTACTAGTTTTAGCCCTTCTCATTTGATGTTCTTTTACTCTTTTTTACTAGTTTTAGCCCTTCTTATTTTTTGTTATTTTACTCTTTTACTAGTTTTAGCCCTTCTTATTTTATGTTATTTTACTCTTTTACTAGTTTTAGCCCTTCTTATTTTATGTTATTTTACTCTTTTACTAGTTTTAGCCCTTCTTATTTTATGTTCTTTTACTCTTTTACTAGTTTTAGCCCTTCTTATTTTATGTTCTTTTACTCTTTTACTAGTTTTAGCCCTTCTCATTTGATGTTCTTTTACTCTTTTTTACTAGTTTTAGCCCTTCTTATTTTTTGTTATTTTACTCTTTTACTAGTTTTAGCCCTTCTTATTTTTTGTTATTTTACTCTTACTAGTTTTAGCCTTCACATGTCATGTTCTTTTTACTCCTTTACTAGTTTTAGTCCTACTTATTTTATGTTCTCTTTTACTCTCTTGCTAGTTTTTATGTTCGTCTACACTGTAGCGCTTTGAGATTTGTTAACACTTTAACCTATTGGTAAACAAACGTATTGCTGAAAATATACACTATGACTGCTGTTGTGACATGGTTAGGATGTTTACTCTTGAATATATTTGAAAAAAGAAACGATAATTATGTCACACAGTCTAGAGAGAATGATTTATGATGTGATGTCATTAGGGATGGGTACCGAATTCGATACTTTTGAGGTACCGAACCGAAACACGTCGGTACTACCGAGTATCGAATCAAGTGAGATACCAAAAAAAAATAAAGATTCTTTTTTTTTTTAACTTTTTTTTTTTTAACTTTTTTTTACTTTTTTTTACTTTTTTCTTTTCATGTCAACGTTCACACGCACAATATATGCTTACCTAGGATTTTACTTGATTCAACAACAAAGCAGTCGGAGCAATGACAAGCCGAAAACTGTCGAAATTATTATTATTTGAAGTTTGGATTTTTTTTTTTACGACTGAGGTAGGTAAATTAAATTTCTTGAGACTAAAGTACCGAAAAAATGTACCGTTGGGTACCGGTATCGATTCACAGGTACCGGTATCGGTTCAAATGTGAAAGGTACCCATCCCTAGATGTCATTTGCGGTCCGGTACCACACGGGTGGAAGAGGTTAAGTGGTTGTAGCTACGGCTGTGGGGGTGCTGGTGGAGACATGAGCCAATAGACTTTTATACGCCTGAGTCTCCTGAACACGGAGCGACCAAACCCAAGTCGATCTGCACTTTCTCAGATGAGCTATAGTCACTTTTCCGCACCTACTCCCGAACTACGCACACGCTCGCAGATTGATAAACTTAGATCTCTGGACAATCCAGAGAGACTCCGTGGGCAATCTCCGCATGCTCTGTGGAGTGACCAGTCTTGAAGCTTGATTTGGGTCTAGGAGGTCATTCTGTAATAGATAATCAGTGAGTTGGTTGGATATAGCACGTTCAAGTGTTTCAGAGAGGAAAGAGAAGAGAGACAGGGCGATAGTTATCTATGACGGTGGGGTTCAGGGTTGGGTTTTTGATGATGAGCGGTGTTAACTTGTTTTAGAGAAAACCATATATATCCTGGGAAACATCCCTCAAGTCGTTTCCAGAATTTCATTGGCTACAAAAACGGTCAATCATTTTCACCGTCAGAGGTGATAGGTCTTGTCACCGGGAGGCGAAACCGGAGGTAGTCACTTTTTCTAAACTGACGCTTGTTGGGTGTTTGGTCTTATAACCCAAAATTGGAAGCACGTAATAGGTCAGGTAAGGTGTAAATCAAACGGTGGCCATCTTAGCTTTCAACCGATGTAAGTATTGGTTCAGACTTCAGAGACACTAAAATAGCGGGACGCCGTAAAACAAGGGCAAATGTGCTGTCGTCACAAGTGGCCTGTATGATGCATGCTTTTCTCAAAGTGCTTTTCTCTCTTGGCTTCACAGTCTTGGCTTATTAACAACAAAAATTCTCTTTCCCCTGTTCTATCTCTCTCTCTCTTTCTATCCCACTGTCTCCCTGCCTCTCTCTCTCTTTCTATCCCACTGTCTCCCTGCCTCTCTCTCTCTCTTTCTATCCCACTGTCTCTCTGCCTCTCTCTCCCACTGTCTCCCTGCCTCTCCCACTGTCTCTCTCTCTCTGCCTCTCTCTCCCACTGTCTCCCTGCCTCTCTCTCCCACTGTCTCTCTCTCTCTGCCTCTCTCTCCCACTGTCTCCCTGCCTCTCTCTCCCACTGTCTCTCTCTCCCTGCCTCTCTCTCTCCCACTGTCTCTCTCCCACTGTCTCCCTGCCTCTCTCTCCCACTTTCTCTCTCTCTCTCTCCCACTGTCTCCCTGCATCTCTCTCCCATTGTCTCTCTCCCTGCCTCTCTTTCTCCCACTGTATCGCTCTCTCCCACTGTCCCCCTGCCTCTCTCTCCCACTGTCCCCCTGCCTCTCTCTCCCTGCCTCTCTCTCCCACTCTCTCCCTGCTTTTCTCTCCCACTGTCTCCCTGCCTCTCTCTCCCACTGTCTCCCTGCCTCTCTCTCCCTGCCTCTCTCTCCCACTGTCTCTCTCTCTCTCTCTCTCCCTGCCTCTCTCTCCCACTGTCTCCCTGCCTCTCTCTCCCACTGTCTCCCTGTCTCTCTCTCCCTGCCTCTCTCTCTCCCACTGTCTCTCTCTCCCTGCCTCTCTCTCTCCCACTGTCTCCCTGTCTCTCTCCCTGCCTCTCTCTCCCACTGTCTCTCTCCCCCTGCCTCTCTCTCTCCCACTGTCTCTCTCTCCCTGCCTCTCTCTCTCCCACTGTCTCCCTGTCTCTCTCCCTGCCTCTCTCTCCCACTGTCTCTCTCTCCCTGCCTCTCTCTCTCCCTGCCTCTCTCTCCCACTGTCTCCCTGCCTCTCTCTCCCACTGTCTCTCTCTCTCCCTGCCTCTCTCTCCCACTGTCTCCCTATCTCTCCCACTGTCTCCCTGCCTTTCTCTCCCACTGTATCCCTGTCTCTCTCTCTCCCACTGTCTCCCTCTCTCTCCCTGCCTCTCTCTCCCACTGTCTCCCTGTCTCTCTCTCTCTCTCTCTCTCTCTCTCTCTCTCTCTCTCTCTCTCTCTCTCTCTCTCTCTCTCTCTCTCTCTCTCTCTCTCTCTCTCTCTCTCTCTCTCCCACTGTCTCCCTGCCTCTCTCTCCCACTGTATCTCTCTCTCCCACTGTATCTCTCTCTCTCTCTCTCCCACTGTATCTCTCTCTCCCACTGTCTCCCTGCCTCTCTCGCCCACTGTCTCTCAGGGCTACAAAGCAGTGGAGCGTTTCACTTCCTTTAAATCCTGTCTGAAGAAGGAGCTCGCCAGCAGATAAGTACTACTGTGACTTTCCTCTCAAGCAGCTGTAGAACAACCTCTACTACTGTGACTTTTTCACAGTGTGTACTGTGTATTTACACTATCCTAATGTTCCTTAGTTGGTTAAAAAAAAAAAAGCTATTTAAATCTGAATATGTTCCATTCCATGTCTGACTATTTCTGAATCTATTGACCATTTCAAGGAATGTTTGGTTACTATTGGGCTTCTAGCCTTCTACTGAACTTATTGTGAATCAGCTGATAGGGTTTTGGCTAGACTATACTTAATAAATATAATTGCATTATTTACAATATAAAAATATAAAATGCCTTTTTTTCATTAGCGAAAACTAGACAAAAATCATCAGTTTTCTGCGACTAAATCTAGACAAAAACAAAAAAGACAAAATCAAGACTAACACTGACTAAGACTAAAATGCTCAGACATTTAGTTGACTAAAACTGACTAACGACGAAACTAACGAAAAATAAATGCAGATGACTAAATATGATAAAAACGAAAAAGGAGCACTTGACACATGACTAAGACTAAAACTAAAATGAAAATAGCTGCCAAAATTAACACTGCAATGGAGCGACAGCATCCAGTGTAAATGATAAGGTGTTGTTTAAAGAGCAGTCCAGGCTGGCTCGTTCAGTTAGTGTCATGATATTTGAGAACCATGTTTCATAGGCCCCTGTAACGTTGTGTGTTGTGACCATGTTTCATAAGCCCCTGTAACGTTGTGTGTTGTGACCATGTTTCATAATCTCCTGTAACGTTGTGTGTTGTGACCATGTTTCATAATCTCCTGTAACGTTGTGTGTTGTGACCATGTTTCATAAGCTCCTGTAACGTTGTGTGTTGTGACCATGTTTCATAAGCTCCTGTAACATTGTGTGTTGTGACCATGTTTCATAAACTCCTGTAACATTGTGTGTTGTGACCATGTTTCATAATCTCCTGTAACATTGTGTGTTGTGACCATGTTTCATAATCTCCTGTAACATTGTGTGTTGTGACCATGTTTCATAATCTCCTGTAACATTGTGTGTTGTGACCATGTTTCATAAGCTCCTGTAACGTTGTGTGTTGTGACCATGTTTCATAAGCTCCTGTAACGTTGTGTGTTGTGACCATGTTTCATAAGCCCCTGTAACGTTGTGTGTTGTGACCATGTTTCATAAGCTCCTGTAATGTTGTGTGTTGTGACCATGTTTTGTAGTTCCCTGTAACGTTGTGTGTTGTGACCATGTTTTGTAGTTCCCTGTAACATTGTGTGAGTTGTGACCATGTTTTGTAGTTCCCTGTAACGTTGTGTGAGTTGTGACCATGTTTTGTAGTTCCCCGTAACATTGTGTGAGTTGTGACCATGTTTTGTAGTTCCCTGTAACGTTGTGTGAGTTGTGACCATGTTTTGTAGTTCCCCGTAACATTGTGTGAGTTGTGACCATGTTTTGTAGTTCCCCGTAACATTGTGTGCGTTGTGACCATGTTTTGTAGTTCCCTGTAACGTTGTGTGAGTTGTGACCATGTTTTGTAGTTCCCCGTAACATTGTGTGCGTTGTGACCATGTTTTGTAGTTCCCCGTAACTTTGTGTGCGTTGTGACCATGTTTTGTAGTTCCCTGTAACGTAGGGATCATCTTGTATTGATTGTGACTGTCTCTCTGTGTCTCTGTATTTACCAGGTGAGCAGCGGACGCCATGTCTCCTTCTCTTGCTGCGTTCGCTCTGAGGCCGGGAGACACGTCCGCCAGCTCTGGAGGAAGTTACAGGACAAGGCCTAGATGCTGACGTTTAACCCCACTGTCCCTACAAGCCTGGCCATGCACAGCTGACATTATCAGTACATCTTAACCCCACTGCTCCTACAAGCTGACATTATCCAGTACATCTTAACCCCCCACTGCCCCTACAAGCTGACATTATCCAGTACATCTTAACCCCACTGTCCCTACAAGCTGACATTATCCAGTACATCTTAACCCCACTGTCCCTACAAGCTGACATTATCCAGTACATCTTAACCCCCCACTGCCCCTACAAGCTGACATTATCCAGTACATCTTAACCCCACTGTCCCTACAAGCTGACATTATCCAGTACATCTTAACCCCCCACTGCCCCTACAAGCTGACATTATCCAGTACATCTAAACCCCCCACTGTCCCTACAAGCTGACATTATCCAGTACATCTTAACCCCCCACTGCTCCTACAAGCTGACATTATCCAGTACATCTTAACCCCCCACTGCTCCTACAAGCTGACATTATCCAGTACATCTTAACCCCCCACTGTCCCTACAAGCTGACATTAATTATCCAGTACATCTTAACCCCCCACTGCTCCTACAAGCTGACATTATCCAGTACATCTTAACCCCCCACTGCTCCTACAAGCTGACATTATCCAGTACATCTTAACCCCCCACTGCTCCTACAAGCTGACATTATCCAGTACATCTAAACCCCACTGTCCCTACAAGCTGACATTATCCAGTACATCTTAACCCCCCACTGCTCCTACAAGCTGACATTATCCAGTACATCTTAACCCCACTGCTCCTACAAGCTGACATTATCCAGTACATCTTAACCCCACTGCCCCTACAAGCTGACATTATCAGTACATCTTAACCCCCCACTGCCCCTACAAGCTGACATTATCCAGTACATCTTAACCCCCCACTGCCCCTACAAGCTGACATTAGCAGTACATCTTAACTAGGGATGATCCGATCACGTGATTTTCCGAAGATCGGGATTGGCAAAAAATAAATAAAAAAATCTGCCATTTATTATAATTTTTTATTTTTTTACTTTTTTTTTTATTCAACAAACATGACAATGTTCACGTCTTAAACTCATACTGAGGCCTTAGTTTTGGTTTTAAATTGCATATCATCATTCAGTTTATTTATTGTCACACAGAGCAGAAGAATTTTAGCCAAAACAAACCAATAGTATCCAGCTGCAGAACGGCAGACCAGACCAATTAAATGTTTCTTTTTATTTTTTTATCCCAATTTCTCACATTACATTCACCCTGAATGTTGACATTATCCAGGTGAAAAGTTAACTTCATAAATCATTTGATGTATAATTAAATCAAAGGAAATGCGTTTGGGTCTGAGAGTGTGGCTGGTCTGCTGGATACTATTGGTTTGTTTTGGCAAAATTCTTCTGCTCTGTGTGACAATAAATAAATGAATGATGATATGCAATTTAAAACCAAAACTAAGGCCTCAGTATGAGTTTAAGACGTGAACATGGTCATGTTTGTTGAATAAAAAAAAAAAAAAAATGTTGATCGGATCGGGAAATATCGGTATCGGTAGATACTCAAAATCACATGATCGGGATCGGATCGGGAGCAAAAAAACGTGATCGGGACATCCCTAATCTTAACCTCTTAACATGCGGGCAGAAAAGCCATTTTAGTTTTTTTTTTTAGGACTGCATACTTTTTTTGCAAACCAAAATACTATACTTTATACTTATAGCACATGCATAAGCCTGGTCTCTTTTGAAAGATAACATTCTGAAGAAAGATCACAATACAATAAAGAAAGATCACTTTTAGTGATGATGAAATAGAGTAACATAGGTCTGAACTTGAGTTGTAGAAAAACTTGTTTTTCTGAATGGATTTTGTCGCCTGAAAGGGCAATCGACAGGCAACAAATAGGGCTTTAATTCTATATAATTTGCATGAGGTAGATATATATTAGTAGTGTTACATATAACACTATTCCACATGAGATTCTGGTCTATTTTTAAAGGAGTCAGAGCAGAGGTCAAGACACAATTTCATTTAATTGTTTATTTTGTACAAAGCTATAGTTCTGTACAGTTTTGTAAAAATGCCAAATCATATGAACTAAAACTGCGTATTTTGCACTGGCAAGAATATATAGTCATTATAACTCCAGTTAGGAATGCTACAGTATGTTAATATATACTACTGATTGTTGTGTTTTACTTGCAAATGATAGAGGGGGGAGAGAGAGAGAGTCATTTAAATATTTTAGTTATACGAGTGAGTCCTTAATGTCTTGTCCCTGTGTTTTGTGGTCGTTAGCATGTCTGAGATAGGTGTCTAATCTAAATTGTATGTGCCTTCTGTCCAACCTCTCTTTCAATTAAATCTAATTGTGACAAAACTGTTGATTTATCCCATCTCAGCATTATTACAATATCGAGAGATGATACATATTACATGCTAGTATACTGTGTCCACTAACATGTTCATAGGATACATCAAAACTGGTTTACACTTATATTCATTAAATGGATATCGACGGATCATGTGTAAAGTAATAATGCATACTGGCTTACACAATTTATTTTGTATTAGTTCCCTAATGGAAGTTATTTTATCTGTTATACAATATTTCTTTGCACATTATCATTCCATAGGCTTGCTCAAGTTGTATGTAATGTAGTGTATTTTGTTTGCATGCATGAATAAAATATTTTGGGAAAACATTTCTGAAAAAAGTCTTATAGCCAAAACCCAAACTTACACAGTTCAGTAATGTAGCCACTTTGATCTGATCAGTCGATCATCGTAATGAGAAGATATTCACAGGACTACATTCATGTAGTTTTATTATAAGTATAAGTCTTTATTTGTCATCAGTTTAACACACACACACGCGATGGGCGACCCACAGGAACACACACATGCACTGAGTCGCTGACGAAATGTTCTCTGCCCCTCCCATCCCGTCGTCCTTCCCCCCAAGGGCAAGGGCTGCGGCGAGCGCCGCGCCCGGGGACCAATCCAAGTGCTCCTGTCCGTCTTCGTCAGGGACGCGACAGCGTTAGCGATCTGTTGTGCATGTTTTTCCATTGGGTTTATCATATCGGGAGGGGAAACATGCAAACTCCACACAGAAAGGCCCGGGAGATACCCCACCTGGGTAACTGGCAACACTGCAACCTGGTCCCCAAGTGGGAATCGAACACACAACCTTCTAGCTGTGACTGAGGCGACAGTGTTAACCACAACACCACCGTGCCGCCTTACACTATAACGCATGGAGTCAGTTGTTATGATAACGTTTCAAAGTGAACAGGTTGGAGAAAACTGATTATTTTAGGTTGTCTCAAATAGAAAATAACAGTTGTCATTATTGAAATATATAGCAAATTAAATTAAATTAAAATGGCTTGAAATGCATTTGTATCCATGACTCAGAGAACACATTCCTTTCTATGGAAAAAAGGTACATCACACACTGGTGGGGCGGAGTGTGCAGGGTGAAAATATCCACCACTAGGGCAGCAAAAGAACCAGTTTAGTTCATCTTTAAATACAAATAATTTATTTAAATGAATACTACTAATTTAGTAGTACTAATCAGATGTGTGTACAGTAGATTGGTACGGTAGCCTACATCGAAAAAGTCAACCAACGAACAAGATTCTTGTACCGGATCTCCTCTCTGGTAAACAAGAATACCCTGAATACTCTAACAGGAGCACTCATTCAAGGGTACTACGACTATGCTTGCACCTCATGGTACCAAAGCACCTCAAAGACACTAAAAACTAATTTACAAACATCACAAAACAAACTGGTCAGACTACTACTTGACCTTACTCCTAGAACCCACCTCACCCCTGCCCACTTTGACAAGGATGGCTTTGAGTAGACGACTCTAAGTGGCCACTCACTTGGGGTCCCTTAAAGACAACATACGTCCCCACCTGAGAAACCTGGGTGTTGTCTTCGACCAGGCCATGAACCTAGACAAACATGTCAAAACACTCACACGCACCTGCTTCTTTCACCTCAGAAACATTGCAAAACTACGGACCATCATATCTCACTCTGAACTAGAACTGTCCGTGCATGCTTTTATTTCCTCTAGGCTTGACTACTGCAACTCACTTTTCACCTGTCTCACCAAATCATCCACAGACAAACTACAAATGGTCCAAAATGCTGCAGCCAGGCTACTCACAAGGTCAAAAAAATCATATCACATCACTCCCATTCTGGTATCCCTGCACTGGCTCCCGGTACACTATAGAATTCACTTCAAAGTCCTCACTTTCACTTTCAGAGCACTCCACGGTCAGGCCCCTATCTACATCACTGAACTCATCCATCCCTACACCAACACCCGCTCACTCAGATCTGCCGATCAGCACCTCCTGGTGATCCCCAGGTCCAGGCTGAAAACAAGGTGTGATCGAGCCTTCGAGGTGACAGCACCAAGGCTCTGGAACGCTCTCCCCCTGGACCTGCGAACTGCCCCCTCTGAAAACTCTTTTAAAAAACAACTAAAAACACATTTGTTCAGACAGGCCTTTGGTCATACATAGGCACTTTTTCTTGTCCTCACTGTTCCTATAGTTCTGTTTTTTAATTAGTGACTCATTATTTTATCCAAATTCTTTTATTCTACTTTTTTATCTGGTTTCACTGTTTTTTAACTGCTGTCTGTTGTTGTTGTCATTTATTTCTGATTTTGTTTTGTTGTGTTTTTTTTAAGCTATAGTGTAAAGCACCCTGTGCATTCGTGCTGTGAAGGGTGCTATATAAATAAAAGTCATTCATTCATTCATTAGAGTAGACGACAGAGTACAGCAACTTGCAATGGGCCTGGTCTACAAGATACACTACACCACTAAGGTACCCATGTACATGTCGAAATACTTCCCAAAGGTCAGTGAAGTCCACGACCACAACACCAGAGGGCGCTCCACAAATCACGTTCAACCCAGATTCGGCTCAAACAAGGGACTAAACACGTTTCGCAATTATGCCACAATAATCAATGTGGAACGCCCTACCCACAGCCGTAAAGGAATGTGAATCCCTACCCACCTTCAAAACCACTCTCAAGGAGCACCTACGGGAGACTGCAATTAGAAACTGGCCCGGTAAATGTCAAAATACCCCCAACCCCCTCCAATGTACAGTTTATTCCCCTTCAGATGTATATATTTTTTTATGATCTCTTTTTCTTACACAGTACCGTATATCTGTATGTCTTGTACTCGAGTTGAGGGGGGATGGCATCCCCCCTGAAATAAAAACGGTCAATATCATCCCCCTTCTAAAACGGCCATCCCCCCATCCCATCCCTTATGTCATTTTATCAATGAACATGGTACTGCTATTTCAACATTCAGTTTTGCACATATTGAAAATATTGACGGCGAAGGAGCACGTACATGCAATGACATTTTTTGCCATTATCAGCACAAATTATGTCCCCATATGATAAAATCCACCATCCCCATGGCTGCAGACCCCAGGGGAGGAGGGGGGGCATGTCCCCCCCAAATGATGTGCTATCAAGAGTAGTGTATCTACTCCCACTCTGTAATTCTAGTTTCAAAATACTCCTAAAAGCTTAATTTGCGTATTAAAATCATTAACATTTACTACCAGGGGACGATGCCCCCGGACCCCCCTACTCTGTGTCCCCCTAAACTTGTCATGAGATCTGCAGCCCTGACCATCCCCCCTGTTTTTTTTCACAACTCGAGTAGGCCTATTGCTTGTATGTAATGTCATAAATGTCTTGATGAATTGAAAATCTTCATCCTCTTAGCAGTTATTAGTATTGAGCTGTACTGGATTGTACCCATTCTGCAATCTGTTAATAAAGTTTTCAATCAATCAATCAACATACCACTCCTACAAGTGAAACCTGTCTACAACGTCATCAAAGCACGTGTAGTCATCTTTCAAATCCACAAAAGCATACACTTCACAACCACTTTCTTAGTTCAAAATAACATCTGATTTTTATATGTTCTTAAGTCTAATTATATTATCTTAAGTATAATTGTGTAGCTGGAATGTATGTTACTGTTTTTGTTCGCTTGTTGAGTTGCGTGACTCAACGCGTCAGAATACCAGCCTTCTATGCTTTGGTTTGATTGATTGATTGATTGATTGAAATTTGTATTAACAGATTGCAGAATGGGTACAATACAGTACGGCTCAATACACAATTGTTAAGGCGATGCAGACCAGAGAAAGTCTTTCATCTTGTTTACATCAGGGTCCCCCATTTTCAATTCATAATGACATTTATGACATACACGACATACAGATATACAGTACTGTTTAACAGAGATCCTAAAGGAAAATATATACATTCGAGGGGGAAGAAACTGTACATTAGGAGGGGGTTGGGTGGGTGGGTACAGTTCCCCCCCCCCTGCCTATCCACGCCCCCCCCCCCACCTACCCAACCTCCTCCAATGTACAGTTTCTATGTCAAATGTATATACTCTCTTTTTTAGACTCTTTTTGTATCACAAACAGTACTGTATTTGTAAATCTGGTATGTCATAAATGTATAGATGTAGCAGTACTGTCTATCTGTATGTCATGTAAATCACTACCCACCTTCAAAAACACTCTCAAAGAACACCTACGGGAGACTGCAATTCAAAACTGGCCCCTACAAATGTCCTAACCCAGTTGTACAATAAAGACCAAGCATGGCTTTGTCAGTATTCCAATGTACAGCCCCACCCAACCCAACACCTACCCAACCTCCTCCAATGTACAGTTTCCATGTCAAATGTATGTCAGTATTCCAATGTACAGTGTCCCCCCCCCCTACCCAACCCCCCCCACCTCCAATGTACAGCCCCACCCCACCTACCCAACCTCCCCCAATGCACAGTTTCTATGTCAAATGTATATACTCTTCTTCTGGATTTTTTTAGTATCACAAACAGTACTGTATTTGAAAATCTGGTATGTCATAAATGTATAGATGTAGCAGTACTGTCTATCTGTATGTCATGTGTGTCATATGATGAATTGAAAATGGGGGACCCTGATGGAAACAAGACGAAAGTCTTTCTCAGGTCTGCATCCTCTTAACAATTGTATGTATTGAGCTGTACTGTACTGTACCCATTCTGCAATCTGTTAATAAACTTTTCAATCAATCAATTCAATGTATGTCATATATGTTATGATGGATTGAAAATGGGGGACCCTGATGTAAACAAGACAAACGTCTTCCTCTGGTCTGCATCCCCTTAACAATTGTGTGTATTGAGCTGACTGTACTGTACCCATTCTGCAATCTGTTAAATAAAGTTTTCAATCAATCAATCAATCAATCCACACATTGCATTCACACAGTGACGCGTTGACCCTTCCTTCTGTTATAGTTCCCTTGGTTGTCTTCCTGTATCATGTGCTGTATGTGCTGCTGCTAGCTTGTTGCTACTGTCTGGACGCCAGCAGCACTGTCTCTCTGTCGACACGTCTAGATGCGGATAAATTATTAGGAGGATAACGCGAAACCACAATTTCACCCAAGGATATGTCATACGTGGTAACGTAACGTTAGTTAAAGTAAGACATTTCCCGACACCGAGCGACGAAAGCAGAGTTAGCTAGCCAGCTAACGTTAGCTAACAACGGTTAGCATTACACATCTCGACAGTGTTGTTGTTGTTGGCGGCGTTCTTTCCCTTTCGTCTCTTTTTTCCCCCGTCGGTATCTTGCTATTTTAACCGGACAATTAAGTTCAGTTCGTGGTGTTGCCAGGAGAGGATGAACTGGCTTTTCCCCCAAGCCAAAGGCCCTGGAGCTCAGCCACCCCTCAGCAGCTTACAGCAACAGAGACAGCGGCAGGTGGAGTCCCTCAGAGCGGCTCACCCCAGGTAGAGAACACCCTGTACACATCAAACCCTATTATCTCCACTCCAGGTAGAGAGAACACCATGTAGCCGTTTCGACGTCAAAGGCACTAAAAACCAAATTACAAACATCTCAAAACAAACTAGTCAGACTACTGCTTGACCTTACTCCTAGAACCCACCTCACCCCTGCCCACTTTGACAACCTAGGATGGCTTAGAGTAGACGACAGAGTACAGCAACTTGCAATGGGCCTGGTCTACAAGATACACTACACGACCAAGGTACCCATGTACATGTCAAAATACTTCCCAAAGGTCAGTGAATACCACGATCACAACACCAGAGGGAGCTCCACAAATCATGTGAAACCCAGATTCGGCTCAAACAAGGGACTAAACACGTTTCGCAATTATGCCACATCAATGTGGAACGCCCTACCCAAAACTGTAAAGGAATGTGAATCACTACCCACTTTCAAAAGCACTCTCAAAGAACACCTACGGGAGACTGCAATTCGAAACTGGCCCCCACAAATGTCCTAACCCAGTTGTACAGTAAATGACCAAGTATGGCTTTGTCAGTATTCCAATGTACAGTATAGATGTAGCAGTACTGTATCTGTATGTCATGTGTGTCATATTATGATGAATTGAAAATGGGGGACCCTGATGTAAACGAGACGAAAGTCTTTCTCAGGTCTGCAACCCCTTAACAATTGTATGTATTGAGCTGTACTGTACTGTACCCATTCTCCAATCTGTTAATAGAGTGTTCAATCAATCAAACTATGTTCACTCCAGGTAGAAACACGCTGCTATGTTTCTACCTGGAGAATGTTTGATGAATTGAAAACCGAGGACCCCTATGTAAACAAGACAGAAGTATTTTTCTGGTCTTCATCGTCTTAGCAGTTGTTGTATTGAGCTGTACTGTATTGTACGGTACCCATTCTGCAATAAAGTTTTCATTCAATCTATGTTAATGTCAAACTACTATGTTCACTCCAGGTAGAAACACACTGCTATGTTGACTCCAGGTATAGAACACCCTGTAGCCACATGTCAAAACCCTACTATGTTGACTCCAGGTATAGAACACCCTGTAGCCACATGTCAAAACACTACTATGTTCACTCCAGGTATAGAACACCCTGTAGCCACATGTCAAAACCCCAGTGTTTTCTGTGTGCATGGATGGATGTTATTTAAGGCAATAGAAAGTTATCTAATTTACACTGACTCACCGTCAGTCTCAGCTCAGTCACCACTGTGAATTGGATAAGTAAGTTAGGTTCATCTTACTGTTATGAACCTTATTAAACGACTGGACAGTAACATGCTTGCTTGCGTGGAAAGTTGTGGCTGATTACAATAATGTTAAATGCTGTGCAGTTGTTACTTATTTGTGCGCTTAGCTATTTGTCTGTGCTTTGCCTCCTCCAACCTCAACTACTTCAACTACTCCAGCTGTAAAATAACTTGATAATACGTGTTGGCAATATTAGTTACCCATGTTAAACAAGTCTTACACCATTTACTCATGTACAGCTACAACTAGCGCACACACACACAAACACAATGGAACAGAGGACCAAGCAATCACATATTAGACAATGATGTGTCTGTTTCTAAGCTGGCCCCAAGCTTAGTTTTTAAACACATGATGGAGCTGTTGCGTAGTACTGCATAGTCATAGTGGCCCCTGGTCTGTTATCTGAACTTCTTGTATTAGACACAATAGTGTGTGTGATCATAGTAACAGTTTCTCTCTTTGGGATTTTGTAAATGTATTAATTATGGACTGGTTGTAGATCTTAATGTGTCTGTCTCTCCGTCTTCCTCTCCAGCCTGGCAGAAATCCAAAAGGATGTGGATTACAGGATACCATTCACAGTCAACAACTCCACCATTAGTATCAACATGTGAGTTCATGTTATTATGTAATGAGGTCAGTGGTCTTTAACCACGGTGGCGAGGTGAACATTGATTATGCCATGGACTGAGATTGTGGCAAGGTGAACATTGATTATGCCATTGACTAGTGATGCACCGATGTGAAAATTGTGGCCGATACCGATAACCGATATTAATATTGCTGTTCTGGCCGATACCGATATTTACCGATGTCGATATCTCTGTATAGAAAACACTTTTTTATGATAATCAAATAAAGAGCTATTTTCCAAAACCCTTTTTTTTTTTTTGTTACTTTTGTAACCTATTTTCAGAAATGACTGATATTTTGAAACTATTTAAGGCCAAAACATTAAAAAAAAAAACGATTTGTTTATTTTTTTTTAATATCGGCCCATATCGGCCCTATCTTGATATCGGACCGATACCGATGTGTAAAAAAACTGCCATGGCCGATATATCGTGCACCACTACCATTGACTAAGATCTTTGTGTCACAGCACTCACAGGATATTGCAAAAAATAGCAAGGAAACAATTAATGGGATAGTTGTGATCTTTGGAACCTTAGCCCTATTTCTTACTTACTGGTGATGATGTTGTTGATTGTTAACACATTGTGCGCCAAAAACGAATATACTCGTTATTGCCCGCCATGCGTTGTGTGCCAGGAACGAGTTAACTCGTTTTTGGGATCAATATTTCATTTTTTCACCGTGGCATTCATAATTCATCCAGCCTCCCTCCGGGACGCAGCTGGACCCTGTTCTGATATTGCAACGCCTCAATACCGCTGCCTGGTGGATTTCGGGCAAGTTACACTCCAAGCCAAATTATTTATTTCGCTGCAATCCATCTGATCAACGTATCAACCCATAGTAAAAAAAAAAAAGACGCTACTGACGATCAAGGAATTATAAACGACCCCCCCCCCTTTCCTTCACGCATGATGAAGCATAATGTATACGATCATATACATTTGAATTTTTTAATATAGCGTGTATAGGAAAGAAACGCCAATCGATAATCTATCATATGCGTTGGGGCCTATAACTTGCGTTTTAGGAATTACTGCAGAAAGCCTTAAAAACATACTTACCGGTATATTCACGACGGTATTAACACGACAATGTATGAATGAAAAAATATAACGTTCCCACATCCGGAACGATAGATACCCGATGTTGAATGGGCCATAGTAATGTCGATATAGCTATAATATTAAAGTTATAGCCCTGCAAAGAAGGTAAACATCTCCATAGGGTTAAAGCACTGGCAGACTGGGCCCAAGGATGGGTACAATGCATGGCGGACAATGTGTTAAGAGTCCTTTCTCAGCACAATCCATGCTGTTCCTCATACTAGCTCTGGCTAGTTGGCCACAAACCAATGCAAAGTCAGTAGGGTCGAGCTCCTGCTTGTACAAGCTGACGGAGGCTCACAGAAATGTGCTTCACAGAGCTTCAGTCAAGGTGCTGTACAAGGACTCTACTAAGGCTCACACAATATGCCATTTGGAAGAATCGATAAATCGGGACAAAATTATCGATAAATATCAATATTTCTATTCGTATTTTTTATATATATATTTTTTTTTAAACAACAAATTTGTTTATTTTGCAGCAATTCTTTGTCATTGCCGCCATCTTTAGTGTTACAGATTTCCCCATTCAAAACTACCACAGTGATCCTTCTCATTTTATAGTCGTGGTCTCTGGATGTGATGGAGGAGTGCACTGCATATTGAATGCACAGTGAATTTCCATGAAATGGGGATGTTTTAACTAAAACATGCCACAAGACCTAGTATTTTAGTATAGTATAAAGTTTTAAAAAAGAAAAGAGAAATGCCACTTATCTGTTGGGGTTTGTGGCGAGGGGAGGTGAGAGAACCCAAATGCTGGACAATGGTAATGACAGAGAAGGCAGAGTCCACGGAGTAGGTGCAATGAAAGGGCTTTACTGCGCAATAGTCAACAAAGGTACACGTTACAGGGGTTCAAAACCGAACTTCAAACACGGAAACAAAAACCTCAGCTGCGCTGGAAAACGTGGCTAGGAAGCGGGAACGGACTCACGGGGAAATTCAGAATAACAAGGCTTTCACGAAGGATAAGCAGAGTAGCACGACAGGATAACACAGGGAGCATCACAGGGGAACACAGGGTAGGCAGAACACAGCACGGAAGGGTACTGGAACAGGACAGCAAAACAATGGCGCAACACTGGTAGACAGGGCGCGGCATGAATATATACAGAACTAATTAGACTGACAAGAAACAGCTGGGGCTGACAGGCTAGGACACAGAACACTAACACAAAGAATACATGAGGAGTAGACTAGAGCGATATTACAGGGACAGAAATAATACAATGAATACAAGGACACTAGACTAATAGGCAGACATCTGAACATACTGGGGAGCACACAGGACCGATAACAAATACAAGGGGAACACATTAATACACACATTCAATAATCTCCAGAGTAGGCACTCCTGCAGTACCGCAAACAGAGCGCCAGAGGGTGGCAGAGGATTGTCTGTGTCCAGATTATGACATTATCGATTTCATGCATATAATCGATAATTAAGTGGTCTCAGCCTTAGACTCTACCGATAAACATCATCATTGGCAAGTAAGAAATAGGGCTAGGGCTCCAGGTGTGAGGATTAGGATGGGCTTCTCTGTTTCCTTCCTTTGATTCCATTCTGTTTGGGCTGGTTTCAGAGAGAAACACGGGGTTAAGCACGTATTGATAACTGAGAACACACGTGTTGCTGGAGGGCCAGGAGGACTAAGTGTTGTAATGGGGAGTTTAGGAGAGGATTCAAGCGCAGGACAGTGAAGGGTGAGAGAGACGAGGCACGAGTCGACGTTGCAATTGACAAGTTTTACTGGAGTAGCAGTAAACGAGGAACATTACAAGGGAAAACAAAACCGAACTTCAAAACACGGGAAACCAAAACCTCAGCCAAGCTGGAAAATGTGAACTAGAAATACAGGAACGGACTCACGAGGAAATACAGGATAACAAGGCTTTCACGAAGGATGATCAGAGTAGCACGACAGGATAACACAGGGAGCTTCACAAGGTAGGCAGCAAACGGGGTGACACAGAACAGCACGGCAGGATACAGGGGTAGACAGAACAATGGCGCAACACTGTTAACAGGGGGGCGGCACGTATATATACAGACACTAATTCTGATGAGAAACAGCTGGGGGTGACAGGCTAGGACACAGGAATATCAATACAACACTGGGAATACAGGACTAGACTGGAACATATGAAAATGAATACACACGGGGCTAGACTAGGACATATGAACATACTGGGGAGCACACAGGACCGATAACAGATACATAGGGAGTACATTAGAAATTACAGTCAACAGGCTCAACAGAATAGGTAGGCACAGGATGGTCGCCTGTAGTACCGCCGACAGGCCGCCGGAGTGCACCAGAGGATGGTCTATGTTCAGAGTTCCTGAGTCCAAAGGGCAGATTGTGACACGAAGGGCTTCAATAGGTTCCAGACAGAGGAAAGAAAACAATTATATTATTACTATTTAGATCAAATATATTATAAAATATGTTTCTGATCATTTACACGTCACGTGACCCGTTATCTTTAACTCACTCAGCGCCCCGCCTATATGACTAAATTAGGGCTAGCACGCCAGCGCTTTAATCAATGGGAGGACGGGGACATTTGCGAGTGCTTAAAATAATAAATTACGGCTATGGGTCTAATACACCTGTCGCTTATCAATGACTTTCTTGCAGTCAACATGTACGAAACGGATTGTTTTTTCATCTGTACATTTCCGTTTTATACCGTTTTGAATACGAGTATAGTTTTGGAGATGTCTAGTAATTCCAGAGAAATACGCGATAATAGCCCTTTAGTGGAATACACAAAACACGTTGTCATTTTTCGACTGATTTATGAATCGTTTTCAAATAAACGCTAGATTATCGATAGTATATGTGTCCTTATGCACGATACAAAAGCGGGCTGAAAAATCGCTTATCCATGCCTTGCTCAGCGCCAACGGCACGCACACACACACACAGACATGTTGTGATCGCTATGAAAAAAACATCTGATTAACCCAAGACTGGTAACAGAGTCCTTACCAATCCAATTCCTGATCGCCATTCCAAATATCGATCGCGTCCATTGATCCAACGTTATAGTCCAAAACACATAATCCACGCTGCTCCCAGTCCCCCCAGTCAACGTGGTACAACGATACTGCACGCCCGAGAAGCAAAACCCGGACCGGACTTTTTTTTTTGATGCACATCCCCAGCCAATCCAATCCAATGATGTGCAATACCATCCGGGAGACGATAGGCGGCGGCATTTGCCCTTTTTGCAAGCTCAAACCCAATCCCAACGATAACATCAGGCTGGATGGATGAAAATGAATGGATATCGCTAATAAAAGAAATAACGATTAAAACCCGGCTATACTCGTGATTGGCGCTCAAGCGATGGCGAGTTAACCCGACTATCATCGTGACTGGCGTTGAATGAGTTAAACATTTTTAAAAAGGTGGCAAAATGTGATATGCCCTTCTTCACTGGCATCTCTGCCCCTGGGTAAATGCCCACTTTCCCCCGAGCCTAACACCACCCCTCCTTCCTTCAGTCTGCTGCCCCCCCAGTTCCCTCAGGAGAAGCCTGTCGTCAGTGTCTATCCTCCTGTTGGTCATCATCTAGTCGACAGCAACAATGGAACCATGGTCACCAGTCCTCTCATCACCAACGTAAGTACACTGACCATGGTCACCAGTCCTCTCATCACCAACGTAAGTAAAGTACACTGACCGGTGAGTTTCATCAAACCTTGATTTATACTCCAAAAGACAAGGTCACTCATTTTCAATGCCGTCGAGACTTTACAGACATTTCAATGCACACATTTCTACAATATAACAATAATAAATATGAATAACTATCTATATAGTATACAATTAACATAGGCATAAAATCAGCAGACAGATTGACAGAATAAAAAAACAATGTATAAATTGCAGACATAAGAATGGGTATTAAAAGACAATAAAAGTAGTAGTTTAGTGAGCTGGATGGTTAATTAGTTAGTCAGTTTGTTAGTTGGTTAGGTAGGTTTTATAGTGTCTATCCTCCTGTTGGTTATATCTAGTCCACGGCAACAAGGGAACCGTGGTCACTAGCTTTGTCTTATTAATGTCGTTGGTTGGTTGGTTGGCTAGTTAAGAGTACTAATCTTACTTGTTCTCTCTGATCACTTTTCTGCTTCATATTTTCTTTTTTGTCTTTGTTTCTCACGTGTGTGTGTGTTGCAGTTCGGGATGCACTCAGACCTGGGTAAGGTCATTCAGAGTCTGCTGGATGAGTTCTGGAAGAGCCCACCTGCCCTCATGTCTAGTGGCCCCACCGCCTTCCCGTAGTGAGTACATCCATACATCTCATACATGTCTGAAGTGAGAGTAGGTACCAAGAGCGTGTGATTAGGAGGAAAGGACAAAAAGTACAAACACCGGGGGCAGGTAGTGTAGATTTCTAAGCTCTCTCGGCTACCACTGCAGAGATCAACCATTCGCATCAAGAAATAGTTTTTTTTGTTCTGTTTTAATAAAATCTGACGAGTCGCTGTCTCGCTCGCTCCAACTGCTTTTCCTCATTTCTTCGCGTGTGATGCTCTAGCTGGCAAGCAGGCCAAGAAGATGCTTAAAAAAAACTGCATTTAAAAGTGAATTGTATCCTTTGAGTGACATCCTTGAAAATGAAAAAATAGTGCTTGGAAAAGTACTTAAAAGTCCTTGAGTTTAATTTTGCAATGTCTGTGGGAACCCTGGTTAGTTGTAGGGGTGTAACGGTACGTGTATTCATCCCGCGACGTCACGGTACGGACGCCATGCACCCTGGCATGCTCGTGTTGTGGTGGTTCTGTCTATGTTTCTAGATAAGAGAGAGGCGCTTCGCTTGTTAGGATGCATGCCGTCCTTTCTCAGCAAGCCAGGGCGACCCCGGAAAGAGGACCAATTATCCACGAACCATAAGCCCTGTTCAAAACAGTCTTTTTCCAGCCATCGATTTAAGGAAGCTGTCCTACTCAAGAACTCATCATCATCATGCCTGAAGGGGGGGGGGGGGGCAGGGGGCCAGCGAGGATTACCTGCCGACATGGTTCTAGCGAGGACAGAATCTTTAATGTAACTCTCTTTCTCATGAACACATGTAAACAGTTAAATTGTTCTCATAACTTTATGAGCCATAATGAGACATGACTCTGTGCATGTAGCAGTAGTTGCTGTCATAAGAACATGGATTTGTCACGCAAGAATGAATTCAACATGTTTAACCACATTCTTTATCTTTGCCTGCAGAGGCGTTCTATGTGTTGGAAGGCTTAGTTATAACACAGGGCTGTTGCACTCCAGCACTATGCTATCTAGGACAACTGTTTCTAACATATTTAACTGAAGTAATTAGAACAGGACTGTTCTGTCAATCAGGAATTTGATGATCATATAGCATTTTTCTTACTTTGAGAGCTCATACAACACAAAATGTCCGCACCATTTAGCTGGGAAGGTGTGTGTCTGTGTGTTTATGCCAAGTCTAAAAGGGGGTGTGGCAATTAGGGCTGCACGATTCTTTAATTAAAAAAAAACGTTTGTAAGTAAAATATTTAAAAAATCGTCATAATTTAGAAATGAGATCGCATAGGTCTATGAATTGAGTTGCGATTTTTTTTCCCAATTAATCGTGCAGCCCTAGTGGCAATGGGAGTGGCCTTTTGTAAAAAGGTCACGACTTTCGTGAATTTGTGGTTCAGAATTCAAACCGAAACATAATCTCAGCTTGAGTTTCACTCGATGTGTTCCAGTATGATTTAAATCCGTTCAGTCTCATCGATGGTGTAACAACATGTCCCTTCCACCCAGCAGTCTGTATAAGCCGGCAGGCATGGCTCCGTACCCCACCCAGGGGTTCCACTACGGCCCTCACCCTGGGGCAGAGTCCTCCCACGGCCCCCCGAGAGCTCCAGCCCCGTATGGACTGATATCAGACCTGCCACTGCCTGTACCCACAGGCGAGTTCCAGGTAGATACACACACACACACACACACACATATACACAGACACACACAGATGATAGATATGTATCAATACAGACATGCACACTAGGGATGATAGATATGTATTAATACACACACATATATGATATGTATTGATGTATGGATTGATTCAATACCTGTAATAGTACAGTAGTCCACACACACGCGCACACGTGTGCATTCAGTTAAGTTTAGGGATGGGTATCGTTAGGATTTTATCGATACTACTACTCCTATCGATACTGCTTAACGGTTCGGTACTTTATCGATACTCTTATCGGTTCTTTTTGATAATTTTTTTATGATTTTTATATTTGCAGTTGAGAGCATTGGTCATCTCCCTACAGTAAAGATTAGAAATGATTGAATTATTGTAAATGTGTGTGGAGTGGTGGGAATAGCTGCTTCAATAATAACTTATAACAACAACAGACAAGTTAGACAACTATGTATACAAAAAAAACGATATACACTGAATGATTAGTTGTTACCTAAAGTCCTTGGACTCCACTGTAGAGAACGGGTGCAGGCCTTTGACAACAAACTTTGTCACAGCCCTGTGACACTCGTTCACCCTATCCTCTGTCATCTTTCCTCTAGCTGCTAGGGAGAAAGGACTTTGGGTGGTGGAGGTAGAGGGAGGATGTGTGGTGGGCTCACTGGCCTGGGACACATTGGTGGCTGACCTCAGCTTGACGATCTATAAAAAGTTTTTAGATTGTAGTATTTGTAGCTAAACAATTATTTTGTTTATTAGCCTATTTGTAATAATTCGTTATTAGCCTAGGAAATTCCGTATCTTGGCTTACCGGCTGCAGTGGACGTGGATGCAGATGGACCACTGCGCGCAAGGCAGTCGAATACGGCGCATTTCTGCACACTAATATAGTGTTTTGCAAACAAATGTTTTGATAGATTGCTCGTATTGCCACCCTTACTGGCAAATGTTTTGTTGCACTTGTGAACGCTTCGCTCTATCCGCCATCACGACTCAGTCCATGCAGAGCTGTCTGTGTCTGTGTGCAGCGCGCGTCGGCACGGAGACAGCGCTGAGATGCTTCCAGCTGCAGCACATCAGGTGTGCGGGGCTTGTATGTGCGGGGCTTGTAAGCGCTGCTGTCTGACGTGCTGCAGCTGCATACTATTGACAGCGCTTTCATTAAGGAGTACCCGTATGTATGTGTAGCGCGACTCGCGAGGAGTGTGTGTAATAATGACTCGCTGCTTCTCGTGCAGAGACAGAGAGAGGAGAGATCGTTCGCAACTTTTAAATAATAATAATAATAATTTCTCTAGAGTATCGATAGCAGTACCGAGGACGTCGGAGCTTATAAATACTCCGGTATTTTCTAATATAGTACCGGTTCCCGTTTAAAACCGGGGTCCGGGGGGCATCCCTAGTTAAGTTGGAATATGACTGTAATACAAACAGTTCAGTTTGTCAGGTACATGCAACACAGATTACAGTGTTGACATCTGTCTGCTTGACAAAATCCCATTTGCTGCAATAAAAATTATTGAAGTGAGATGAACACACTGAAAATCTTATTTTATTATATAAAACATGTTGACAAAGTTTTACTTTGCAGTTGAAAAAAGGTAATAAATCGCAATATTAATATCGCAATACTCAGCATATCGCAATATATTTTTAATCGCAATACTATCATATCGTGACTTAAGTATCGTGATAATATCGTATCGTGAGGCCTCTGGTGATTCCCACCCCTAGTATAGTTCTACCGATCCTCAACTTTTTTCTTTTCTTTTCTGTTATTTATGTCAGGATGGCGTGGCATTGGGGAGTAGGGGTGATGGGTGGGGGTACTTGAATCTATACTATGAATCTTGCACTATTGTTGCACTGTTGTTGAGGTGCGTTGCATCTGTATGGGTTCTTCTTTACCCATCCTGTCTCTGTGTCTTCCCCAGGCTGGGCTGAATGGCCACATGTACAGGATGCCTGAGATTCCTGAGTCTTTCCCCGAGCTCTCTGAAATCAGGTCAGTGTTTCCCCTGAAAAAAATGTCAGCGGTGCTGCGCGCGCTGCCGGAATCCATATTTGTGCGTGCGGCCGGAGAAATAACTTAAAACTACCTTAGAATTGTTCGAGATAGTTTATTCATGTTCATGTTCATGGAGTCATGTGCGTGTGAATTTGCTAGGATGTTTTTGGTGTGTCCGCTGACACTAGAAGTGCTCTGGAGGCCCAGGTAGCTGCATATTTGTACACTGCAAAAAAGAAATCTTATCAAGTGAAAATATCTTGTATTTGGTACAATAAGTCCAATATTGAGTAGAATTATCTTATTCCACAGATAATATTTCTTATTCACTTCTTGATTTTGGTCATTTTAACATTTTCTTAAAACAAGATTAAATTGACCAAAATCAGGAAAAAAAAAGCTAAATTATCTGCCAGTGGGATAAGATAATTCCAGATAATTCTACTCCATATTAAAACGAACAAATCCTTTCGACTTGTTCCATTCAGTCATGATCCTCGGCAGCCTGTTTGATGGGCGCGCAGCAGAAGAGTCAAACGAATGAATGGTTGTACGGAGGTGATCCGGTTTATTTCGTTCACCTATAGTTCAGAGCTGCGCCGCCGCTGAATGCATATAAGGGAAACACTGCAGGTACATATTTGACTCCCTGAAATCAGGTACATATGACTATGAAATCAGGTACAAATTTGACTCTGAAATCAGCTACAAATTTTACTCTGAAATCAGATAAATATTTGACTCTGAAATCATGTACATATTTGACTCTGAAATCAGATACATATTTGACTCTCTAAAATAAGGTACATCTTTTACTCTAAAATCCGGTACATATTTGACTCTGAAATCAGGTACAGTACATATTTGACTCTGAAATCAGATACATACCGGTATTTGACTCTGAAATCGGGTACATATTTCACTCTAAATTCAGATAAATTATTTACTCTAAAATCAGGTACATATTTGACTCTGAAATCAGATACATATTTGACTGAAATCAGGTACATATTTCACTCTAAATTCAGGTAAATTCTTTACTCTAAAATCAGGTACATATTTGACTCTGAAATCAGATACATATTTGACTCTGAAATCAGGTACATATTTCACTCTAAATTCAGGTAAATTCTTTACTCTAAAATCAGGTACATATTTTACTCTGAATTTGGGTACATATTTGACTCTCTGAAATCAGGTACATATTTGACTCTCTAAAATCAGGTACATATTTGAGTCTGAAATGTCCTCGTTTCACTTAGTGTCTGGCTGTCATGGTTTTAAAGTTTACCTTCCTTAGTGATGCTCAAGGAAAACAACGTTTCTAATATGTCTGCTACGTTTCTGTCTTTCTTTCACACACATCTCTTGACTATCACATAACTCATCTCTCTCTCTCCCACTCCTGTCTCTCTCTCCCTCTCCTACTCTCTTGTCTCTCTCTCTCCCTCCCTCTCGTCTCTTTCTCCTGTCTCTCTCTCCCTCTCCTACTCTCTTGTCTCTCTCTCCCTCTCCCACTCTTGTCTCTCTCTCTCTCACTCTCCCACTCTCTTGTCTCTCTTTCTCACTCTCCCACTCTCTTGTCTCTCCCTCCCTCTCCCACTCTCCTGTCTCTCTCCCTCTCCTACTCCCTTGTCTCTCTCTCCCACGTTCTTGTCTCTCACTCCCACTCTCTTGTCTCTCTCCCTCCCTCTCCCACTCTCCTGTCTCTCTCCCTCTCCTACTCTCTTGTCTCTCTCTCTCCCTCCCTCCCTCTCCCACTCTTTTGTCTATCTCTCTCTCTCCCTCCCACTCTCTTGTCTCTCTCTCTCCCACTCTCTTGTCTCTCTCTCTCTCCCACTCTCTTGTCTCTCTCCCTCTCCCACTCTTGTCTCTATCTCTCTCACTCTCCCACTCTTGTCTCTCCCTCTCCCACTCTCTTGTCTCTCTCCCTCCCTCTCCTGTCTCTCTCTCTCTCCCTCCCACTCTCTTGTCTCTCTCTCTCTCTCACTCTCCCACTCTCTTGTCTCTATCCCTCTCACTCTCCCACTCTTGTCTCTCTCTCCCTCTCCCACTCTCTTGTCTCTCTCCCTCCCTCTCCCACTCTCATGTCTCTCTCCCTCTCCTACTCTTGTATCTCTCTCTTTCCCTCTCGTCTCTCTCTCCCACTCTCTTGTCTCTCTCTCCCTCCCTCTCCCACTCTCTTGTCTCTCTCTCCCTCTCCCACTCTCTTGTCTCTCTCTCTCACTCTCCCACTCTTGTCTCTCTCTCACTCCCACTCTCTTGTCTCTCCCTCCCTCTCCCACTCTCCTGTCTCTCCCTCTCCTACTCTCTTGTCTCTCTCTCCCACTCTCTTGTCTCTCCCTCCCTCTCCCACTCTCTCTCTCCCTCCCTCTCCCACTATCTCTCCCTCTCTCTCTCTCTCTCTCTCTCTCTCTCTCTCTCTCTCTCTCTCCCACTCTCTTGTCTCTCTCTCTCTCTCTCTCTCTCTCCCACTCTCTTGTCTCTCTCTGTCTCTCTCTCTCTCTCTCTCTCTCTCTTTCCAGTGCGTCTCAGTTGAAAGACATGTCTGAGCAGGAGGACGTCTTGTTGGAGTTCTTTGTGTGTCTGCCGCAGCTCAAGCAGGTCACCGCAGATAAAGAGGAGCTGGTCACCAGCATAGTGGACATGGCCAGTGAGCACACACACACACACACACACACACCCCGCTGGCATCCCTGGTACGTACTCCTGTACCATTGCTCTGCCATGCAAATGCACCTCTATGTCACAATTCAGACAGTTATAATAATATAATTCAAGGAAATCACAAGGCCAGAGTCAACCAACCATTTGATGTATATTAACCCATTAAGACCGGATGCAACATTTGCGTGTATATATATCGTATACCGGTATATATATCGGAACTGTCCTTTCATTGGCCAAGCAAAGTCATGTGTGGAAGCTCACCAAAAGCTCAACGTGACTGGAACATGTAACATGATTGAACGCTGGCCGAAGCTCGTCCAGTGGTTTGTGTGTCAGTGAGCAGTCTGGCAACACCTTGAAGCTTCAGTAATGATCTGTGAAGAATGGACGCTTGCTGGGCGGTGTTATAGCGCGGCAGGACACGACACAATGGCACAAATATGATGCATGTAACATCAACATAGATGTAACCTAAGCTTGTCACATATTTCTTCCCATGCTCCAAGTTTCAACATGGTGGCAGATGAGAGAGCGATTGGAGCTGATGACTCACGACTAAATGTCCTTGTCCGAGAATAACTGGTTTTCATGACTGTGGGATTAATACTTATAAGTAGGGATGTCCGATATTATCGGCCGATATTGGCACTAAAATGTGATATCTGTATCGGTTAAAAAAAAATTATTATTTCTTTTTTTCTTTTACATTTCTATAACATTTATTTACCCAGGCAAGCAAGTAAGAACAAATTCTGATTTTATTTATTGTCAAAAGTATGCATAATGTTATGTTAATTCCACAACAAGACATATGTAATGTTAATTACCTGAAATTATTCAGTTTTTTGGCGGGGGAAACCCTGCATATATCGGTATCGGTTGATATCGGTATCGGAAATTAAGAGTTGGACAATATCGGTATCGGTAAAAAAAAAGCCAATATCGAGCATCCCTACTTATAAGCTATTCATTATTTATAGAAGCTATTTTTATGCTGCTGCAAGCTATTCTTTGGAGTGGTGTTAAATAATAATTTAGAGTATTGATTTGGCTGTGGATTACCATGGCAGCAGGTGAGAGCTTGATGGCTCTAGTAGTTGGTTAATTTTTCCTTCCTTGCAGCTTCTTCCCGGTGTAGTTGAATAACGTGGTTGTGTGTCTCTCTTCCTCCCCAGAGAAGAACCTCTACATGGAACCCCAGTTGGAAGGGAAGAGACAGGAGATGCTCTATAAGGTTTGTTTACAAGCTCTGCTCTTCCTCACACACAGACATCCACACATGTTCTGAAATCCATTCAATGTAGACGTTCAAAAGAGAGAGTGACACCGCTGAGTAGGGCTGTGGAAACGTCTAGATTCTAAGATGCATCGCGATGCGGACGTGGACGATTCCCCATCGATGCAGTGACGGCCCCTGCTGTTACTGGGACAATACAATACAGTGACGGTCCCTGCTGTTACTGGGACAATACAATACTGTTACTGGGACAATACAATACCCAAACCCATATTTATATGAAAATCCTAAAAAGACATAGTCACCTATGACAATACTACCTGCATTTCGGATACATAAAAAATACTACTAAAACTAACGTTTTGTTACTGCTGAGCTACTGCTTGCATGCATCTCTACATCCTCCATAAGCCAGAGATTCACCCTTTTTTTTTATGATGTTTGTTACCTTTGCATTTTATACACAAAGCCTACTTGTTCCAGCTGTTGTCTGTTGTGTTGACAGTAAATGTGTTGTCTGTTGTGTTGACAGTAAAAGCTGTTGTCTGTTGTGTTGACAGTATGAACAGCTGACCCAGATGAAGTCGGCCTTCGAGACAAAGATGCAGAGACAGCATGAACTCAGCGAGGTAAGACATTTATTCACCTGGAGCACACACACTTACACATGCACACACACACACACGCACACGCACTCACACACGCACACACATACACTCACACACGCACACACATACACTCACACACGCACACACACACACACTGAGAGATGCACACATCAACACCATCTCTCTGTCTCTCTTTTCCTCTCTCTTTTTCGCTATCTTTCTCTCTGTCTCTCTCTGTGTCTCTGTCTCTCTGTCTCTGTCTCGCTGTCAATTCAATTCAAATGGCTTTATTGGCATGACGCAACTTGTACATGTTGCCAAAGCAAATGATTAATAACATAAACATGGATTACAAAACAGATATTAATGTCATAGACTAGTACATACAAAAATTATCATCATAAGATAAAACATAAAATATTACGGCATAAACATGTCAGGTGACTGTCACTCACTGTCCCTCAGTCTGTGGCAGGCAGCAACATAGGCTGCTGCTAGCTCACAGCTTGTTGAGTCCTCCCCTAATAGGAGTGGTAGTTTTCCTGTATCTGGTAGTGCAAGAAAACCTTTTGTTATTAATTAAAAAAAAAAAATTAAATGCGTTTCTCTAATATTTTTATATTTTTCACATTTGGTGAGGAAGTGCAACTCAGTTTCAGGCTCACTGAGGATGCAATGACAGCACAGCCTTTGCTCTGCAGGAAGCCAGGTTTTCCTGTGCCTCCCCTTTTCAACAGCGAGGCTGTGTCTCTCTCTCTCTCTGTCTCTCCTGTCTCTCTGTCTCTCTGTGTCGCTCTCTCTGTGTCTCTGTCTCTCTCTGTCTGTCTGTCTCTCTGTCTCTCTCGCTGTCTCTCTGTGTGTCTCTGTCTCTCTGTGTCTCTCTCTGTCTCTCTCTCGCTGTCTCTGTGTCTCTGTCTCTCTGTGTCTCTGTCTCTCTCTCTCTCTGTCTCTCTGTGTCTCTGTCTCTCTGTGTCTCTGTGTCTCTATCTCTCTCCCTCTCTGTCTCTCAATTCAATTCAAATAGGCTTTATTGGCATGAAATATTAACATACTTATTGCCAAAGCAGGTTCAACGTACAAACAATAACATATATATTAAGCAATAAAATACCATAATATTAGTAATAACAGTAAAGACAATCAACAGAAACATATTCAATTACAAAATAATCATTCGATCGGGTAGTCATTTTTCAGATGTAGCCACCCAGATACATGTATTTACAGAGCTTGTTCTCTTATTTTGTGACAACCATCTACATATTTTACAGCTAATGCTGTACACTGACTTTTCTCCCCACACATAACAGCTTTTGATGATCAGAGAGATTGATAAACTGTGGATCAATTTTATTTATTTTTATCAAAGAAAACTTCTCTTAGATCCTTATATTTCTCACCGTGTAGTAGGAAGTGAGATTCTGTCTCAACATCCCCCTGATGACAAAGTGAACACAGCCTGGCCTCTCTGGGCAGCCAGTTCTGCCTGTGACGGCCTGTTTCTATGGCTAGGCTATGTCCACTCAGTCTGTACTGTGTCAATGTCTTTCTTAATTTTATATCATTCACAGTGGTCAGGTATTCTGCCACTGTGTACTCTCTGCTTAGGGTCAAATAGAATTCTAATTTACTTTGTGATTTGGTTGATTTGTTCCAATATTCTATATAATTTTCTTTTTGTTTTGAGATTATTTGATTGGGCCAGATTGCTTGGTGTCTGTCCTGAAGCCTTGGTGTTTGTGGGCAGAGATTTCTGACTAGCTGGCAGAGGGGACTCTTATCTGGGTTCATCTCTTGGCTCTGAAGGGCTTTGTAGTGGTAGGAGTGGGGGTCACTTGATTGGAGGTGTGTATAAAATTTGATGGCTCGCTTTTGAATTTTAATAATTAGAGGGTATTGGCCAAGTTCTGCCCTGCATGCATTATTGGCAGTGTGTCTGTGAACCCTAAGTAGGTTTTTGCACAATTCTGCATGCAGTACTTCTAATGGATGTTTTTCCCATTTTGGGAAGTCTTGGTTAGTTAATGGACCCCCCACTTCACTGCCATATAATATTATTGGATTTATTACAGAATTTTGAATTTTGAGCAAGGTCCTAATTGGGATGTCAATTGGAATTTTCCTTTTGATGGCATAAAAAGCCCTTCTTCCCTTCTCCTTCAGTTCATTCACAGCCATGTTGAAGTTACCATTATGATTTATTTTCAATCCCAGACCGGGTGCAGTAGAAAGTTCTAATAACTTTGCTAATTCATTTATATATATATTAAACAACTTTGGGCTTAAATTGCACCCCTGGCAGACTCCGTGGCCCTGGGTGAAGAAATGTGTTATTTTATTGCCAATTCTAACAGCACATCTGTTTTTTGTGTACATGGATTTGATCAAATCATATGTA
>NC_140179.1:5779483-5846983 GCF_963971535.1 Notolepis coatsorum | reverse complement strand
GAAGCTGCAGCAGTCCATCATCACACACGGACAGTTCCCAGCCAGGCACTAGAACACCAGGTACAGGTCCATCATCACACACGGACAGTTCCCAGCCAGGCACTAGAGCACCAGGTACATGTCCATCATCACACACGGACAGTTCCCAGCCAGGCACTAGAACACCAGGTACAGGTCCATCATCACACACGGACAGTTCCCAGCCAGGCACTAGAGCACCAGGTACAGGTCCATCATCACACACGGACAGTTCCCAGCCAGGCACTAGAACACCAGGTACAGGTCCATCATCACACACGGACAGTTCCCAGCCAGGCACTAGAACACCAGGTACAGGTCCATCATCACACACGGACAGTTCCCAGCCAGGCACTAGAACACCAGGTACAGGTCCATCATCACACACGGACAGTTCCCAGCCAGGCACTAGAACACCAGGTACAGGTCCATCATCACACACGGACAGTTCCCAGCCAGGCACTAGAACACCAGGTACAGGTCCATCATCACACACGGACAGTTCCCAGCCAGGCACTAGAACACCAGGTACAGGTCCATCATCACACACGGACAGTTCCCAGCCAGGCACTAGAACACCAGGTACAGGTCCATCATCACACACGGACAGTTCCCAGCCAGGCACTAGAACACCAGGTACAGGTCCATCATCACACACGGACCGTTCCCAGCCAGGCACTAGAACACCAGGTACAGGAGGACACACTGATGCAACGTTAAAACCTACTGATTGACCTACTGAACAAGGTCGTGATTGTGTAACAATACACCTCCTTAGCGTAACATCTTAAGGCCGCCACAGAGTCGGGCGTACTGTACTGTGAGCGGACCGGACTCTGCGCGGCATGTCCGCAATCGTTTGAGGTTTCAGTCGAGCGTACCACCGCTTACCGATTTCCTACATTTCTCGTGCCAGTTTACTACATTTAATGCAAGTCGATGTCAACGGGACAACGGATGGAAATTAGCCTCGTGCTAAATCCGGCAATTTTTACACTCTACAGTGTTCATTAATTTTGCATTGTCCCGTCCAAATAAACGAATTAAATAAAATAAATAAAAATGTCAACCAACACGCCGAGCAGCCTTTTGTGTGACACCGGTGCGCTGTGGAGTCTGGTCCGCTCACGCCTGACTCTGTGGCGGCCTTAAGATGTCACGCTAAGATGTGTACTGTACTGTAGTATGACTACAGTATGACTACTATAGGGGCGCAGTATCTGCAATCTCCTAATAAAACAAGTCATTAGAATAATGTGCGCATGCTGCGGCAGGTGGCCAGGAGTGTGCAACAAGACGGTATAAATATGGAACATTACTACAGTCTATTTCACTATATAGCTACAGTATAGTGTGCTGTATGATGACAATACATTTGATCTGATCAAATCTTTATCCGTCGCAAAGCGCTACCTTCAGCGCTACCTGTTGAATACAATGCAGACTCTTGTTTTGCACACGGCCCTCGCATTATAATGAGCTGGAGGGGCGTGTCTGTATGCAAATTAAGTAAAGCGAGCGCGCACCCTGGGTTCGCAGCTGTGATCATTTAGCAAGTTGGTGAATCTGGGGGTAATTGTCTTGGGCTTTCTCTTACGACCTTCCAAGGAGGTTGTCGTAAGATAAATCTTAAGACAATGTTGGTGAATGAGGTCTATTGTTCTTTTTGTGATCAATTATCAATTATTATTTTTATTCTTTTACAAAAGTGTTTCCATGTCCAGGGTTCACAGGATGACTGATATGACAACCAACCAAAACAAAGCAAACAGACAAAAACACTGAACTAAACTAAAGAAAACGAACACATAAATAATATAGAGGCATATATTGGAGAAAATCACACCTACATACAGTACTCTGGGGTTAAGTTTAAATGATTTTTCTCTGTCATTCTGCTGTTCATGGTCTAATTCTCACCAAGCATATTGTTTTTCGACCCTCAGGTTTTGGAGTCCTTGGCCCGAAAGCTTAAGAAGACGAGAGACGGCCATGAAAAAGCACACGACCGCGAGGACGACGATGATAACGGACTTAGAGCAGCAGCAGCACTATGTCCACAGACGGCTCCAGAACAACACTTCAGAAGGTGGATCCCAGAAGAGAAGGAAAGACAAAAAACAGGAAGGGACAGTGTCGTCATAATAATGAGGCGTGAACCAGGAGTGTTGACACATGCACAGTTGTATGTTTCTAGCACTGTGTGTTCGACTACATGTTTGTAAAACTAGTGTAGAAATCAACTGGTTCTGCTCCGCTCCGCTCCGTCATTCAGTTCTAGCTTCTTTCACGCCGCTGTTGGAACGGAGAGGGGAGCGGACACAGCGGTCAACAAGGAGACGGGAAGGTTTTCTGTCGGAGGAGCTTGTTGTCCGTAGCCACGTAGGAAGTGTGTGCCGGAACATTTAGAATCAGAATCCCAGAGTACTGAGTCAGTGGTACCGGTGCCGACATGCTTGGTAGTGTCCACACGCAACAAATCACTACATTAATTCCGGTGCAGCACCTTACAGTATGTAATATAATGACAATCAATTGCCCTCTTGTGGTGGGAAAGTTGCAGAACACTTTTCTCTCACCTCGCGTGCTCTTTTAAGCAGAACAGCATTGTGTCAAAAGCAGAACACTCTTTAAAGTCTGGCTTAGCTTCACTGAAACAGACTGCAGCAGACCTTTTTAATTAGATGCACCCATTAATTCCCTTTTAGGTCGCACTTGTGTGATTTTCAAATGAAACAGAGAGACAGAATCAACCAGTACCACAAGCAGATGAAACAGAAAGACAGAATCAACCAGTACCACAAGCGGATGAAACAGAATTCAGACCCTGAACCAGAACCAGAAGTGAGTGTAGATACAGGGACAGCCAGTGAGAAGTCCTGCCCAGCAAAGGTATTTTCTTTCTTGCAGAGTTTCAATGGATGAAGTACAACGATTAGACAGTGAAATACACTGTACTATACTGTAAGCAGTTTGGTTAATGTTCGTCATAGGTTAATCCTTAGATTTATGTTCAAAACATAAGTTCATATAATAACATGTATGAAAATATGTCTTTACAAAATGTGCTTCAAATTGGAAATTCAGTGTTGGTTTAGTTTTTATTAAAGAATTTTCAAATAAATATTTATATATATATTAGGTCTAAACTCCAACCCCCAGAATTCATTCTATTAGTCGAGAAAACCCTCCTGGTGACATTTTTCCCTCCCTCGTCGACCTTGAAGTTTCACCCTGAGGATCCCAGAGAGACGCTTTTTTATCTGGGAATAAATAAAGTTTATAAGGATCAAAATGTGAATGAAAATGAATAAAAACAATCCTTGAAAACAAGTGCCATTTATTCCCAAAATAAATGGCCCACAAGAAGAAGCACTCATGAAATCGTTGTAACTTAGTCCTAAGAAAGAGGAGACCCAGGGCTGATGTGATTTTTGTGTTTATATCTCATTGCCATGAAATACAACGTATATTGTTTCTTTACCTTTCTGTCAACGTCTAGGAAAAATATGCGTCGCAATCCGGTGAATAATGGCAGATTACAGTCGATTTCATTCATGGTCTTTGCTGCCCTGTAACAGGTGGTACTAAATCCAGATTTAACTCTGCCATTGGAAAGAGGAGATTTGGCCCGATCCATAGATGTATGAATTGGCCATAATGAGGTAATTTATACGCCTGATATTCTAAATTCTATATTCATATTTCAAATAGCATGTGTTCGGATGGCAAAATTCAGTACTGTATCTACATAAAACCCTAAATCATCTGCCCTTTGTTAATTTGCTTAGATTTTTAGTACAGTCAAGAAGGTGGTCAATGTTAGCATGGTGTTATTCACCGTCAAAGATGTATATAATTAGAAGAATAAAAACAATAATAATAATTTATATTCTCCGTTGGTTCATTACAATTAACTCATTACTCATAGTAACAGAAACAAAATTTCTGACACAGGGAATACATTCCCTGAGTTCCATAGATACATACCAAGAACATGCAAATGGCCTTGTAGAAGTGGAGCAATCTTCCATTTACTTGGGTATGTACTTTTAGGCGAATTTTCTGAAAATATGGCCAGGGCTTAAGCGGTTAAGTGCGTAGATGGCTTTGGACATCCACCTTCTTCTAACTTAAATTACAGCAATGGCTATATCTGAACTTCGCCACTAGATGGCTCCAAATTCAAATCAAATCTGTAAGCGGCACACCGCAAGTCCCAACAATGACTACTGCAACTGAGGCTAAACTTCAAGGTTGACGAGGGAGGGGTACATGTTGTTGGAATTTGAATAAAATTCACCAGGAGAGTTGTCTTGACTATTATAACGAATTCCAGTGGTTGAAGCTTAAAATAAATTCATTTTAAAATGTACCCCTCATGAAGGACCACCCTAATATATATATATATATATATATATGAACCATTTAGGAACTAACATCATTTTGAAGTATGGATTTTGGCATCAAAATCAATCGATACCCAACCCCCACACATACTGTAGGTTTCTGAAACTAAATGGTGGAAGCCGCTCACTGCGCATGCGGCATGTGTCCCTAGTACTCGTTTCTGGCTCTTGATCATGATGTCACCGTCCCTTCCTTTTTTCTTCTGTCAAGGAGTGATCTTGACTTCCCTCTTCCCACAACGACTAAACCAGGACTGGTCAGTGTTCAGGTGAAGATGTTGGAGGAACATTCACCAACCTGGACAGCATTTTTCATACAGAGCTGGGGAAGAAAATGCCACTTAAATATCACTATACATTTTCCATCGCTACGGACGACAAGAAAGATGATGAGAACCGTATCGATGGTGTTTCTGACACCGTTATGGACTTGAATTCTTCTGATGATTAGTATTGTTGAATTTGGAATGTTTGAAAGAGGAGTGTGGTGTTAAATGATACTGAATTACCCAACGCAATGACGATGACATACTGTATTTAAAAATGTTAATAATAGGCTTTATTATTGTCTAAGACACCTTGTATTATATGTTCATATTTAATTTGTTAGGTTAATAAATCGTTTAGAATAAAATGTGAGACTTTATGTTCTTGACTACGATGTGGACAAACTGAGCAGATATTGTGATTGCTGTATGATTATTTTAACCCTTTCACTATCACACTACCAAATGGTTAACCCTTTCACGGCGACAACACAGGTTAACCCTTTCACTACCACACTACAGAAGGTTAACCCTTTACTATCACACTACAGACGGTTAACTGTAGTGCGATAGTAAAGGGTTAACCTTCTGTAGTGTGGTAGTGAAAGGGTTAAGTCTAGTCTCAAGTTTAGAATGTAGTTTAAAACTCTTAGTTGTATATTGTAGGCTGCCTACTGCATTATGCCATCTTTACCAGAGACGGCCAACCTTGACATGGGCCTAGTGTGTCTGGGTGAGTACAGTGTGTCTGGGTGAGTAGTGTCTGGGTGAGTACAGTGTTTCTGGGTGAGTACAGTGTTTCTGGATGGGAGTACAGTGTTTCTGGATGAGAGTACAGTGTGTCTGGGTGAGTACAGTGTGTCTGGGTGAGTAGTGTTTCTGGATGAGAGTACAGTGTGTCTGGGTGAGTAGTGTTTCTGGATGAGAGTACAGTGTTTCTGGGTGAGTACAGTGTTTCTGGGTGAGTAGTGTTTCTGGGTGAGTATCCTAGTGTTTCAGGGTGAGTACAGTGTTTCTGGGTGAGTAGTGTTTCTGGGCGAGTACAGTGTTGAGTAGCATGTCTGAGACTCTTCATTCATTATGTGAATTTAAATGACTTAATGAAATGATCTTACCCAAATGGATATTTACTTTGTATAAGATAATCCTTTATTGAGGAAATGCAGGCATAGCAGCATGGGGAAGGGCAGGGACACTTATAGTAAATATCTAAGCAAATGAGCAAAGGGCAGATCATTTACAGGTTTTTTTGTAGATACAGTACTGAATTTTGCCATCCGGACACATGCAATAGGAAATATGAATATAGAATAGCAGGCCTATAAATGGCTTTATATTATCAAGTGATACATTACCACATTTTTAAGGCCAAGATCTGTCTGATCCTGGTGTTAAATCTGGATGTAGTACCACCAGGCGCCCGGTAGAGGGCATCAAAGACCGTGAATGAAATCTACTGTAAGTAGTTACTTTTGTATATTATGGAGTCAAATCACCAGATTGAAACGCGTTTTTTCCCCCTATACGTTCTCAGAAAGGTAAATAAACTATATCTTGTATTTTATGGCAATAACATTGAAGTTTGTTCCATCCGTGAAATAATATAAACATGACATTCATGTCAATATTTGTAAGAATTGACCCATGCCCTACAAAGACCCTCGGAAAAGAAAACTGTTTTCCCCAGAGAACGTCTGCTGTAGAGACGGAGAGAAGGTGCCCCTGTATAATTAAATACCCTGATATAATCACAGAAAAACCCCACAATTCTTCATTAACCAGATGGGTAGGGCGGGTGTAGGCATCTGGTTACACAACGCCCCACTCGTAATGTGATGTATTACAGATGCACACAAAGCAAATTACATTCAATAGAAATGCATCTTTAATAACAAGAGTGAAATCCACCCAAACGGCATAAACATGACAGAATTGAATTATAAAAAGAATATATATTGTGATATTAATGCTAAAAAGCACACATGGATTGAATTATTTAACAAGTTTTTCGTGTCCCCTGAACTGTCCCAAACTATTTATTTGTTCCCAACTGAAGAGGAACCGTCCCAAATCCAAATAAAGATACAGAATCGACCCTCTTAGCAGCATCCCCAAATCTTGTGTCATCGAACCCGGAACATCCACCCTTACAGGTCTTAAAGAGAAGAAGCTTGAGAAACATCAAAACTAAAGTAACATTTTGTGGAATAAGCACGAACTTCAACAGTTAAATCAAACTGGTCCTCATCACTGTTATGGACTAATGTGATGACGGCTCAGACTCGACCATCACATTATATGCTTATTGCACGAAATTGAACTTTGTTAAGAGTCTACATGGTTCTCATTCCAAACTAGGGATGCACCGATCCGACTTTTTCAGTCCCGATACCGAGTACCGATCCGATTGTTCATTCCGATTGTTCATTGTTCAATTAATAAACTATGCCTCACTGTGTGGAAGACTGCGATAATTTTTTTGTGCAAGGCAACATTACTTTCCTAACTTAGTGAAACTAAATGTAACAAATTAACACATAGATATAAATGTACTGAATTGTTATTTATTATTAAAATTAAATAACAAAACAAATTATATATTAAAAAAATAAAAAAATGTCTCCGATACTGATCTAGCTATTTTAGTCATATTGGGGGCCAATATCCGATATCAATATCGGATCAGTGCATCCCTATTCCAACCCAGCAAATATCTCACAGACTGGACCTTTACTTTAAAGCCCCACCTCCAGGGACTAGATAACACGAGGTCCAGATAGTTCTTGCGGGTGGGATGGCCTGACGCCTCACTGGGCCTCTGGGCCGTGCTGCTGGTAGGGCAGCCTCCTGCGGTCCTTGGTGGCGTTCCTCTTCCTCTTCTTACCGAGGAAGCTGTCCAGCTTGCCGCTCTTCTTCAGCGTGGCGTACTTGTCGGCCAGCTGCAGCTTCTTCTTGTCGGCTGAAAAAGTGTGGAGAAAGAAAATCAAGGGATTTTAGATATTTTTAGTACCCTTTCTTTTATATAGCTTCTCTCTCTTTGTAAAGTGTCCTTGAGTCTGAGAAAGGCATTTCGCTCTCTAAATCCAATTTATTATTATTAGGGATGTTCAATATTGGCTTTTTTACCGATATCCGATATACCGATATTGTCCAACTCTTAATTTCCGATCAATCGGTATCAACCGATACGATATATGCAGGGTTTCCCCCCTAAAAAAACGTAATAATTTCAGGTAATTAACATTACATATCTCTTGTCGTGGAATGAACACAACATTATGTATACTTTTGACAATAAATAAAATAAGAATTTGTTCTTACTTGCTTGCCTGGGTAAATAAAGGTTAAATAAATGTAAAAAAAAGATAACAATAATTTTCGCTATTACATTTTAATGCCAATATTGGCCGATAATATCTGACATCCCTAATTTTTTACCCTCTTTTATATAGCTTTTCTCTTTGTAAAGTGTCCTTGAGTCTGAGAAAAGTGTTTCTCTCTCCAAATCCAATTTATTATTATTATCTCGTATTAGTAAATCGTGATGATCGCTATGATACGTTGAGACTTTAAATAAATGTTTGAACTATGGATATTGTTGTACTCACTTATTCTTTTTTTATCAACTTTTTCTCGCCATTTTCTATTTTTCTCCCATCCGAATTTCGTATTATCCAATTCTACCCTCCCCTGTCTCGAACGTTGTTAGACCATGCCTCCCACTGGTCGGCTGCAATGTGGACGAAGCCTTGCATCACGTGTCCCCTCCAGTACACAAGGAGGCAGCTGTCGCATCTTTTCACCTGAACAGATCTCTCAGCGGCGAGGAGTAACGCGTGGGAGGCTCACGCTGCCCCTGTCACTTCCTGCTTCTGCTGTACAGGCGCACCAACCGACCTGTAGGAGTCGCTGTCCACAACGTCCGATCCCCACCCACCGGCTTTCCCACCCCCTAATACTGCCAATTGTATTAGTATGAACGACCAGCCAAGCCGGAAGCAACGCCGAAAGCTGGGCTCGAACCCAGCATCTCCTGCGTTAGTGGCGCGCGCCTTGCCCACTGCGCCACTTAGCCGCCTCTTGTACTCACATTTCTTGAGGAAGAAAGGTTTGAGGCCTTCTCCGGCCATCTCCCTCTGCTTCCTCTTAAAGTCCAGCTCCTTCTCACGCTGCTGCTCTCGGTTCTTCATCGCCCTCTCCTGGTTCTCCTGTGTATTACATGAGTTAGAAACAGAGACCTCCCTCGCCCTCTCCTGGTTCTCCTGTGTATTACATGAGTTAGAAACAGAGACCTCCCTCGCCCTCTCCTGGTTCTCCTGTGTATTACATGAGTTAGAAACAGAGACCTCCCTCGCCCTCTCCTGGTTCTCCTGTGTATTACATGAGTTAGAAACAGAGACCTCCCTCGCCCTCTCCTGGTTCTCCTGTGTATTACATGAGTTAGAAACAGACCTCCCTCGCCCTCTCCTGGTTCCCCTGTGTATTACATGAGTTAGAAACAGAGACCTGCCTCGCCCTCTCCTGGTTCTCCTGTGTATTACATGAGTTAGAAACAGAGACCTCCATCGCCCTCTCCTGGTTCTCCTGTGTATTACATGAGTTAGAAACAGAGACCTCCCTCGCCCTCTCCTGGTTCTCCTGTGTATTACATGAGTTAGAAACAGAGACCTCCCTCGCCCTCTCCTGGTTCTCCTGTGTATTACATGAGTTAGAAACTGAGACCTCCCTCGCCCTCTCCTGGTTCTCCTGTGTATTACATGAGTTAGAAACAGACCTCCCTCGCCCTCTCCTGGTTCCCCTGTGTATTACATGAGTTAGAAACAGAGACCTCCCTCGCCCTCTCCTGGTTCTCCTGTGTATTACATGAGTTAGAAACAGAGACCTCCATCGCCCTCTCCTGGTTCTCCTGTGTATTACATGAGTTAGAAACAGAGACCTCCCTCGCCCTCTCCTGGTTCTCCTGTGTATTACATGAGTTAGAAACAGAGACCTCCCTCGCCCTCTCCTGGTTCTCCTGTGTATTACATGAGTTAGAAACTGAGACCTCCCTCGCCCTCTCCTGGTTCTCCTGTGTATTACATGAGTTAGAAACAGACCTCCCTCGCCCTCTCCTGGTTCTCCTGTGTATTACATGAGTTAGAAACAGAGACCTCTCCTGGTTCTCCTGTGTATTACATGAGTTAGAAACAGAGACCTCCCTCGCCCTCTCCTGGTTCTCCTGTGTATTACATGAGTTAGAAACAGAGACCTCCCTCGCCCTCTCCTGGTTCTCCTGTGTATTACATGAGTTAGAAACAGAGACCTCCCTCGCCCTCTCCTGGTTCTCCTGTGTATTACATGAGTTAGAAACAGACCTCCCTCGCCCTCTCCTGGTTCCCCTGTGTATTACATGAGTTAGAAACAGAGACCTGCCTCGCCCTCTCCTGGTTCTCCTGTGTATTACATGAGTTAGAAACAGAGACCTCCATCGCCCTCTCCTGGTTCTCCTGTGTATTACATGAGTTAGAAACAGAGACCTCCCTCGCCCTCTCCTGGTTCTCCTGTGTATTACATGAGTTAGAAACAGAGACCTCCCTCGCCCTCTCCTGGTTCTCCTGTGTATTACATGAGTTAGAAACTGAGACCTCCCTCGCCCTCTCCTGGTTCTCCTGTGTATTACATGAGTTAGAAACAGAGACCTCCCTCGCCCTCTCCTGGTTCTCCTGTGTATTACATGAGTTAGAAACAGAGACCTCCCTCGCCCTCTCCTGGTTCTCCTGTGTATTACATGAGTTAGAAACTGAGACCTCCCTCGCCCTCTCCTGGTTCTCCTGTGTATTACATGAGTTAGAAACAGAGACCTCCCTCGCCCTCTCCTGGTTCTCCTGTGTATTACATGAGTTAGAAACAGAGACCTCCCTCGCCCTCTCCTGGTTCTCCTGTGTATTACATGAGTTAGAAACAGAGACCTCCCTCGCCCTCTCCTGGTTCTCCTGTGTATTACATGAGTTAGAAACAGACCTCCCTCGCCCTCTCCTGGTTCTCCTGTGTATTACATGAGTTAGAAACTGAGACCTCCCTCGCCCTCTCCTGGTTCTCCTGTGTATTACATGAGTTAGAAACAGACCTCCCTCGCTCGCTCCACACCTAAACAATCCTTCTATTAAAACAATGCAGGGTGTGTGTTGGTTGGGCACAATGTTGGGGGTAACATTATGTAAAAAGTACAATATGTAAGTACTGTATTTATATTCTAATTTAGTTTATATATTCCATTGTATTTTATTCAACTTAATTGTCTGTTAACACTTTGGATGCCACGCCTCCCCGTCTCAAAACCTCGTTGCGTGCCACCACACACTTCAATGATAGCGCTCTCATATTTGCGAACGCATAAACTACATCTTAAATTATGGCTATGTGTCTAATCTGGCCGTCGCTTATCAATGACTTGTTTGCAGTCAACATTGTCGAAACAGATTGTTTTTTTTAATCGGTTATATACCATTTTATACCATTTTGAAAAACGCTTGTTTCTTGAAACTTCCAGAAGATTTCAGAAGATTCTGTGATAAACGCCCCTAACTGTAATACACAAAACACGTTGTCATTTTTCGGCCTATTTATGAATCGTTTTCAAATAAACGCTAGATTATCGATAGTATGTGTACTTATGCACGCTATAGAAACGGGCTGAAAAATCGAAGGGGCAAAGGGCAGTGAAATGTGGACCTGGTGTGTGTTCAGATGAGATAGCAGAGGGTTTGTTATGGTTTAGGATAGGCCTACATAAGAAAAGTTAACGTCTTAAAATACATTATTGCATTGGAGCTACTATTGGAGCTATTAGAGGGTGCAGCTACTTCTAGAATGTTTGGGTAAAGAACTCACCATTCTTTAGAGTGTGCAGCTACTTTAATGTTGGGTAAAGAACTCACCATTCTTTAGAGTGTGCAGCTACTTTAATGTTTGGTAAAGAACTCACCATTCTTTAGAGTGTGCAGCTACTTTAATGTTGGATGAAGAACTCACCAAAGAACTCACCATTCTTTAGAGTGTGCAGCTACTTTAATGTTTGGTAAAGAACTCACCATTCTTTAGAGTGTGCAGCTACTTTAATGTTGGATGAAGAACTCACCAAAGAACTCACCATTCTTTAGAGCAGGGGTCTCAAACTCGCGGCCCGCTGGATGATATTTTGCGGCCCCCTACTTGACATCAAAGTTTAGTGTTAGTGCGGCCCGTGCGTAACTTTTTGCAGAGTCGTCGCTCGAGTTGGAAGTTTTATTTATTTTATCACTTGTAGGCTACCATAGCGCAGGCTCATGACAGCAACGTTACGTTAGTGACTTGGTTGAAACTAGGCATGCACCGAATATTCGGCCACCGAAAATTATCGGCAGAAAATGGTTAAAAAGGCACTTTCGGCCGAAAGGGTTTTAGCACCGAAAAAATATCACAGAATGTCAAAGAACAGGGTTACGTGGGGGACCCTGATGTAAACAAGACGAAAGTCTTTCTCTGGTCTGCATCCCCTTAACAATTGTGTGTATTGAGCTGTACTGTATTGTACCCATTCTGCAATCTGTTAAATAAGGTTTTCATTCATTCATTCACGTTCGTAACCTACCTAACGCGTTGTTGTGATGACGTAATCAAAACGCGGCTTCAGTCATTGCGCAACGTGAGCTCTTCAGTCGTGCGTTCTGCAGCATGTGATAACTCCTCTTGGGACTCGGGAGTCGCGCTGTTTCTATGTAAACTCCGCGAGAAACGCGTCCAATAAATGCGTCTTTAACATGCTTTATATCCTTGCCATTACTATATGCCCGTCGCGGTTAAAAACCTTTTAAACTATGGGGGCGGTCAGGTGGCGTAGCGGAGATTGCATTCGTCACCAACCCCGGAGATGCTGGAATCCAGCTCACAGCTCCGGGGTTGTCACCAGCTTGGCTGGCCGTTAACTAATACTAATACTAATACAATTGGCAGTATTAGAGGGTGGGAGAAGCTGGCGGGGTGGGTCCGGGTCGTTGTAAACAGCGACTCCTACAGTTCGGTCAGGGCGCCTGCTAAGCGCGGATAGGATCTAAGGGCGGTAGTGTGATCCTTCCACACGTTACACGCTCTCAGTGAGAGTCCGCGCTGCCAGGTGAAAAGAAGCGGTTGATTGGCTGGACGTGTGTCGGAGGAAGCACGTGATAGCCTCCACTCTCCCAGACCGACTGTGGGGGGTAAGTGCGCAGCAACCAGGAAGGGGATTGGGAATTGGCATAACGACTAACATTGGGATGGGAGAAAAACGGAGGAAAAAGGAGGGGGGGAAATATCACTAAAAAAAATAAAAAATAAAAAACTTTTAAACTAACGTTAGCGTTAAGCTAGCTAACTGTTAGCTAGCTTAACGCTAACGTCGCTTCCATTCCTCACTCTCACCAGTCTCTCTTAACACAATGGCGCCCAAGGACGGATATATCCGTGTTTCGAATCCATGCTTAAAGGCCAACTTGCAGGTTGTATCTTTGTTCAATAAACAATGTGACTAGGCCAATGCTGACTTTCATGAAGAGGGACAAAAAAATTATCGAAATTGACCCAGTTTAAGTGTTTTTATCAAACATTTTGTCGACCAAACCACACGCTCCACGCACATGTCATGCATATTTTAATCCATGGATCAATAACGTGCGTGTGTCATCTTAATGATGACGTCACGTCAGGTGCAGGGCAGCGAGGGGCTCTGAGAGTCACACACAGCTAGTGGCAGGAAGCAGAGAGCCTTGCTACTACTAGCCGAGGAGTGATGAATGAAAATGTATCTGTTTCACCTAACACTATTGCTCCGTGATCATAGCCATTCATCTCTAAAGCTAACCACTATTTGTAAAAGCCACAACCACGTTACCATATTTGTAATAATGTAAATCATTGTGTCGTTGTACATATTGTGTATACAACGTTAGAAGCTAACGTAGCTTAGCTTAGCTTGGTAGCTATTGTGCCATCAACATGCCGCGACGTGTAGCTTGTTAGCCGGGCATGAATGCCCGATTTAAAATGGTTCTCTCCTCTTTGTATACCTTTGTCCTCACAAGTATTCTGCCAGGGAACTTATGGACACGACAATAGTAGTAGTTATAAGGTGTTTGAGCTTGTAACGTTAGTTAGCTCATAGCTATCGTGGTAGCCAGTTTCGTGACTGTGATGCACCGAGTGGGCTACTATTGTGCCATCAACATGCCGCAACGTGTAGCTTGCATGATGCGTGTGCAGTGCTTTGCCCCACAGGTCTGAGAAGAGGACCTGCACATGATTTTACTCGTTCCCCAAACTCCTCTACATGCCCCGATCTAAAATGGTTCACGACAGTAGACATAATGCTAACGTTAGCCAGCGCCATATAGCCAGTAGTACTATGACCCGGACGGGCATAAGGCATAAGTTGCCTGAAGTGACGTCACGGCCGTGCTAGCGTCTGATAAGCTTTTTGACTTGCTCCGTGCATGTTATTCGTGCATGGACCTTTTTAACCCTTTCTGAGTGGCATTTCCGGCGTCAAATGGAAAAAAAAAAAAAATTAAATTAGATACCAATGATGTAAACTACCCATAATTGCAGAGTAGGGTTTAACCTGCAAGTTGGCCTTTAAAGGACAGAAGGACGGATATATCCGTGGCAAGTTGTTTTGGCTTTTATTCCATTTTAATAACCTATTCAAGGTCGCCGGAGCTGCACTGCAGATGTACCCTACTCTTTGAATTCGAGAGTGCATTACTGGCCAGATCCTCTTAGGGGCGCTATCGCGATAATGCAGTGTTCCCTGTGGCCGAAGTTGTCTTTTTAATTTTTTATCTCTAATGTAGTTTTCTACTCACCTGAAGCGATGGCTATTGTCTGTTGCACGGAATACGTTTTGGATCACGGATTTCACCATGCAGTAAGGGGATTTATCATCAGCCAATGGACATATCGATCTACCAGATGGCGATCGATAACTGGGAAATGGTGTGGGGGATCCAACCGGCTCATGGTAAGATCTTTTTCACGTAAATTATAGCCCCATCGGGCCTTGTTATGATACTCAACCAGGCGACCAGCGTATGTGGCTACTTAGACGAACACGGTTATTGGTAATCAATAATCAGAAACGACGTCCCCCGCCCCCCCCCCTCCCTTTCATGCATACATGCTTGAGGATCGTACCGATCATATGCAGTTTGAGTTTTAACTGTAGCTTATGTATAACGGAAATGCCATTGGATATAACGTTAGTAGCTATTATCCCTTTATCCAGCTTTCCAGGAAATATACTAGACCAAATGCCGTATAACGCTTATATTCACGGCGCTATAAAATGAGAACGTATTGATGAAAAAAATAATTCTTTAAGCCATTTTGAAGGGACGGTTTATGGTCTCAATTGACAATGAGAATGGACAGATAGCAATACTATAAAGTATAGATTTAGCTCTACAAACAGCCCCACGGACTGTGCAAGTCCGTTTACATATGCTGGTCGTCTAGAGCAGTGGTTCCCAACCTTTTTCCCCCCAGGGACCCCCAAACATCTCTGATGAAATTCGCGGACCCCCTCCTAATAAGATACCATAAAATACTTTTTTTTTTTCATTTTAATAACAAACTGCTTATACACAGGCATATGCATCACAATTAGACCCACTATGCTTCTTTGACTTGTGCCTTCAATCAACAAATCTCATCTTGCACCATATGCATTTCAAAATGTTTGGCCAATATTCAAATGCTGTATTCATCCTCTCAAATCAGGCCCTAATGGTGAACGGTTTGCATTTATGGAACAAATCAATGCAACAAATTAAACTAAATATGAGACAGGAAATTCCAATCAGTAGCAGAGAGAATCTGTCCTAGCTGGGTTTAATACCTTTTTTTGTCATTTTAATAACAAACTGCTTATACACAGGCATATGCATCACAATTAGACCCACTATGCTTCTTTAACTTGTGCCTTCAATCAACAAATCTCATCTTGCACCATATGCATTTCAAAATGTTTGGCCAATATTCAAATCCTGTATTCATCCTCTCAAATCAGTCCCTAATGGTGAACGGTTTGCATTTATGGAACAAATCAATGCAACAAATTAAACTAAATATGAGACAGGAAATTCCAATCAGTAGCAGAGAGAATCTGTCCTAGCTGGGTTTAATACCTTTTTTTTGTCATTTTAATAACAAACTGCTTATACACAGGCATATGCATCATAATTAGACCCACTATGCTTCTTTGACTTGTGCCTTCAATCAACAAATCTAATCTTGCACCATATGTATTTCAAAATTTTGGCCAATATTCAAATCCTGTATTCATCCTCTCAAATCAGGCCCTAATGGTGAACGGTTTGCATTTATGTTGAATGAAGTAAGAATCCACTGCAGTAAAAATATCCTCACCTCGAGTGGTGGTAGTAAGGTTGACTGACATGAGAATGTCCTAGTTCAGATCCTCATTTTCAATATATTGCACATAAACGATGAGCACAGCCTCGTCTGCGACAGTTGTAGTTTCATCAAGTTGTATGGCAAATGGACCCTTTCTAAGCTTTTCTGACAGCTGCTGCTCGCAATCACTTGACATCTTATCAATTCGGTCTTTCACTACATTGTTCGAGAGTGGTACTGATTTTAGTTTATCCGCCACCTGTGGGCCGCACAGTTTCTAAACCATTTTGATGCAGGCTGGTTTGATGAGCTGCTCGCCAATATTGTGCGGTTTCTTTGCTTTTGCAATTAAAAGCGAACACTCAAAGGAGGCTTCGGTAGCCTTCTGTAAATCACTGCCACCCCTGCTCCACGCTACTCTAACATCAACAGGCTTGTTCGCCTTGAGAGACTGTTCTTTCCTCCGAAAAAAGTCTGGATCCTTCCCAACGGTTTCTGGGTGCTTAGACGCCTGATGTCTCTTCAGCTTGCTGGGCTTCAGGCTCGAGTTTGCCAACTTTTCTCCACAAATCACACACTCAGGTCGTTTGTCTGGTCCCTCAGTGAAGCCCATGGTGATGTAATTTTCGCGATTGCTGTAGGTCCTAACTTTTTTTGCAGATGAGCTGCCGTCATCTCCTTTTCGTTTGTCACACATTTTCGCCTCTGGCGGCTGACTGCAGACGAGCCGAGAAAGTTAACTAGCGTGCTAGGCTAGCTACAGAAAGTGATACAGTCAACTGATTCGCGTTTTAGCGGCTACCCGGTAGCCTACTGTTAACGTTCAAAAATCATGTCTAGATGTTTATTTATTTATCTTTATTTTTTATTGTAGTGGAGAGACTATTCATGCTTCTGATGATAAAAAAAAATAATAAAAAAATAAAAATAAAAAAAAATTTAAAAAAAATACCTCAAATCATCTGTGGTCTGGCGGACCCCCTGCGCCCCCTGGCGGACCCCCAGGGGTCCGCGGACCCCAGGTTCGGAATCACTGGTCTAGAGTGATATTAGACGCATCCCAGTGGCCGCCAATGTGTTAAGCTACGTCATCCCCCGCTAAGAGTCACGGAAGATGTAGTACCGGTAAATACAACAGTCCTTCCATGTAGGCTAAAACGCCGTGAATTATGACAGTTATACAAGTTTCTTTATTAGTTGTCATACAAAAATAGTACTTTTAATGCACATTTTGTTGTATGCAAAGAGAAAATGTTTCAATTGTACAATCTTTCAGCAGTCAGTCTGGAATTAATGTATGCATTCAAAAGTGCTGAATAAATGTTTTATAAGTGATTATTAATATTATTTAAGTTAAGTTTTGCCATAATCATGTCTTTTGTCATAATCAGGTAGCTGAACAAAAAAGAAAAATACATTATATATATATTTCTATTAATCATTTTCGGCCTTTCTGCATTCGGTTTTCAGCCAACTGTTTCCTATTTTCGGTATCCGTTTCGGCCAAGAATTTCCCATTCGGTGCATCCCTAGTTGAAACGTGATTCCGGAGTGATACCAAGTAAAGTGGAAGGCAAATGCATCCTCGCTATCTCCTCTGCAAGCAGTGCTCTGCATGTCCGGCTGCACTGCCACTGTCTGTGTCTGTGTACTCTGCTCTGGTCCAATCACATTCAGCGTCCCGTCAGCGTTTTCCCCCCCACCCACAGTCTGCGAATCAGATGCAGAGTAGGGCGGGTCTTCACGGAATGCGTGTTGTCTCTTTCAGTCCGAGTCAGAGCAGAGAGTTGACAGCGCATCTACAGTAGCCTCGTTCCCAGTTTTATCTAAGTGAGATAAATGTAGCTAGTAGCCTAGTTTTGCCAGCAGGCAGCCAGCAGAAAAATATGGCATGTTCAAAGATGGCCAGTAAAAGAAAAGTCGACTGCAATTCAAAGGTGAATGGACTGAAAAATATGCGTTCATCCTGAGTCCCAGCACCAAACCAATGTGACTAATATGCCAAGAAACTGTAGCTCTTGTGAAGAGTGGCAATTTGAAACGCCACTACGAAACAAAACAGTTATTTTGATGCAACCTTTCCTCAAAATTCAGTGCTAAGAACCACAAAAATAAATGGAATGAAATCATCATATCAAGCTGCAAGCAGAATTATTGTTAAATCTATGTCACAACGAGAAAAAGCAACCAAGTCCTCACTCAGTGGCATGGGTGTTGGCTAAACACAAGAAGCCATTCTCTCTCTCTGATGCATACATAATAAAATAATGTATGACTGAAGTGATGGAGACCATGTTTGAACTTTGAAGGCAAACAAAAGCAAATCCCCCTCAGATCGCACAGCAATAACTGAAATACTGGCTGGTGATTTGATTAAACAGCTTTGTGATAGAATAAAAAAATGCACAGTGCATTTTCATAGCTGCATGTGGATGAGTCCACTGACACCACTGAGAAGCCTATGCTCTGAAGAACCGTTCATGTTCTGAAGAACTGTTCATGTTCTGAAATGTTATTGCTAAAGATTGAGAAGATTGGATCAGTTGTACTTTTTTTTTGAATACTTTAAACCCTTTTTTTGTGGAATATTTGATGCGCCCCAGCCTCACAAAGACTCTACCTCCATCGGCCCCCAGGTAAATTGAGTTTGAGACTCCTGCTTTAGAGTGTGCAGCTACTTTAATGTTGAAGAACTCACCATTCTTTAGTTTAGAGGGTGCAGCTACTTTAATGTTTGGTAAAGAACTCACCATTCTTTAGAGTGTGCAGCTACTTTAATGTTTGGTAAAGAACTCACCATTCTTTAGAGTGTGCAGCTACTTCTAGAATGTTTGGGTAAATAACTCACCATTCTTTAGAGTGTGCAGCTACTTTAATGTTTGGGTAAATAACTCACCATTCTTTAGAGTGTGCAGCTACTTTAATGTTTGGGTAAATAACTCACCATTCTTTAGAGTGTGCAGCTACTTTAATGTTTGGGTAAATAACTCACCATTCTTTAGAGTGTGCAGCTACTTTAATGTTTGGGTAAAGAACTCACCATTCTTTTCAGCAGGAACTCAAGCTTCTCCTTGTCGACGTTGCCTTTCTTTGCCTTCTTTAGCTTCTTCTGCACAATCTGGAGAGCAACACATATTAGATATTATTCTGTTGGTCTGACATAACATTCAAAAGTAATGTACTAGCTATCTAGTTGGTGGCTACATGGTGCACCAGTTCTGAGTACTAAACCAAGCACAGTCTCACATGTGGTCAGCTCTAAGTCAGGGTTTCCGTTGTCCGGTAATTACCGTTTTTTTACCGGGGAAATCTGTTGAAGTCTGACATATCGCTGCTGGCGGGACAACTCCATATCTTTTATTATTATTATTATTATTATTTTTTTATCAACTCAGTAGATCATCCTCCATGTGTGTGTGGTTTTACAAAGTCTACACAATGGGAAAGCATTAAACAAATCATCTGTCTAAACCTGGTAACTCTATTCGCCCTCAAATCTGTGTTCGTTTTTTTCATCTGCTGAAAAGTTGGGTTTTTGGAGTTATGAGGTTTTGTCCCGCCAACAGCGATATTTAAATATCTCCGGTCATAATGTCCTGTGAAAATAATTCCCTCGCGACCTGTGGTTTGCTGATGAGAATGGCAGGGCGGGAGCTTGATGCTGGATTAGCGAGAAGCATGCAACTGCAGAGCCGCAGATCTCACAGCTGTGCCCGCACAGTGCAATACTCCAATTCAGCCATTGGCAATTCAGCCATTGGGTGGGTGGCGCTGCCGAGCGGTCCCCAGACCGGACCTGAAAGCGCCGCTGGCTCTGCGGCTCTGCAGTTGCATACTATTGGGATTCGTTTATCGCTTCGTTGGGAGGCGGAGATAAGTCATTGGTTTCAGCGATCACTCAACGTTTAGATTTCAGTGAACCCCACGATAATGGTGCCGTCTCTCTCTGCCAAATTTCTCAGTTCTTCGCTTGATATAATTAATACAAATGTCCAATATAACGGAATTCGTTAGCTCATAAAAATGTGATTATAACAGACTGCTGTTTAATGTCGGGCCGACTGCCCACGGACACCTATTTGATTTCAAGTCAGCAGCAGCACGGAGTCTCGAGGGCTTATTTTATTTGGAATATAATGACTCTATACGCAAAAGTAGCCTAGTTTTAAGTTAAAATATTATAAATCTACATGCCTTGAGGATGTCATTCTTTATATAGCCTGCCTATCAATTGTTTTTAAGCTCAATAAACTGACCGGAATTTCTCACATTTGTCCGGGAGATTGAAATCTTCCAGGACACGGAGACACAATATTTTCTAACGGAAACCCTGCTCCAAGTACAGGTGTGAACTAGGGATGGGTACCGAATCCGGTACTTTTAAGGGTATCGACCAAATCACATCGGTACTACCGAGTACCGATTCACGTGAGATCCACCGGTGCCACATCTCGGTAATGACCACAAATATATATATTAGAATCTTTTTTTAAGTCCGATGACGTCAACGTTTCGTTTACCGCGAAACGAAACCTATGAAGTGTGCTGCACGTTCATGTCAACATTCACGCGCACAACACACGTACCTAGGATTTGACTCGATTCAACATCAAAGCAGTCGGGGCAATGGCAAGCCGAAAACGGTCGCAAGTATGGTTACACTTTACAAAGCTAGATACAGACAACGCTTGCTGAAATATTATATATATATTAACATTGTTCTAAATAAATAATAATGATAATAAATCATTTGAAGTTTGGACACATTTTCTACAACTGAGGTAGGTAGATTACATTTTTTTTTAAAAAAGTACCGTTGGGTACCGGTTAGGTTTACTTTATTTGTTCAAGGGGGACAGTGTACATTAATAAAACATTTTACAAATGTAAATGCACCCAATTTTAGCCAAAAGGCTCATTTCCATTGGCAGTCCCCCTGCCAGAAGGTACAGGCTAAAATCCTGTGTAAAAAAAGGGTTCGCAATAAAAACAGAATAAAATCAAGATAAATAACATTAGAATAAAAACACAACAAAAGCACATAGACATAGTAGGGATACAGGTCACAATACAGTCATGGACACAAGGACAGAGCACATCATTATTGGATTCTATTATATGTTGTACCACTGTATTGCACATCGTCGCGGGCAAGACCACCCGCATTTCATTGTATACTTGTATGCCGTGACAATTAAAACTCTTGACTTGACTTGACATCATGACATATTAAGAGACCCAGACATAGACAGACGCACCATATCCACACACACACATACACACACAGACACCTCAGTGTTGACAGTTCTGGTTTTCAATGAGCCATTCCCTAACCCTGCACTTGAATGAATGGTATGATGTGGACACTCTAATTGTTGTACCGGTATCGGTTCAAATGTGAACGGTACCGAACCCTAGTGTGAACGCATCCAAGATGCATTGAGATCCCATCACTCTGGTCACATTCTGTTAGCAGTGGGAACACATAATGCGTCCTGGCCCATGTTGAAGGACTGCCTAGTCAACCGTGTCATGTCTTCTGGAGTCGTGGAATTCTATCTGCTCTCCCTTTCACCCTTTCATGTTGAATGAATCCAAAGTAAAATAGTTTTTGGAACACATCACAATTGGAACGTAGGCCAATCGCGGACACTCTGTGAAACTCCCTGGCCCAAATGTGGCCACTCCCCCTTTTGCACGACATCCGGGGCTTTTACTCAAAGCTTAGCTGGTGTTTGCCTTCGAGAGGTAAGTGACATGAACTTATACTTATTTTAGAACCTATATATACAATTGTACCTTTGTTAATTTGTTTAGCTGTTTAGTACACATGATCTCAAGAAGGTGCTGAATGAACTCAGTGGCATCTTTTAGCTTTTGGTCAATGTTAGCATGGTGTTATTCACCGTCAAAGATGGGGGAAAACTACTACTAATAATAATAATAATAATAATAATAATAATAATAATAATAATAATAATAATAATAATAATAATAATAATTGATATTCTACTTTGGTTCATTACAATTTACTCAAGCATAGTAGACATAATTCTGAGAATACAATTCTGAGGTTGTATCCCTAAATTATAATGTGCAACAAAATGTTGTAATGAAATTAATTATGGATATTCTCACCTCTTTCTCTCGCTGTTTGATGTCATTGATGAATTTGTACGTCTTCTCGAAGATTTCCGGTTTGTATTCGCCAGATAAGTCATCAAATCTTGGATCTCTGGCGTGCTACAGGTTAAAAACAAAAGTAAAACATTTGTTTATTACAATTAAAAGCAACAGATAAAATAGGCAGAGCTAGAAAAAAGACAATGTGGAATTAGCTAAAGGCTCTATTAAAATGGAGGGTTTTAGGCCTCGTTTAAAAATGTCCACAGACTGTGGAGCTCTCAGGTGGTCAGGGAGACCATTCCACAGCCTGGGAGCAGCCGAGCAGAAGGCCCGATCTCCCACGGTGCGGAGCCTGGTCCTGGGTTGCTGGAAGAGCTTGGCTGTGCCAGAGTGGAGGGTGTGGGTGGAGGATTGGGGGGTGAGGAGTGCTTTAACACTTTGCCCGCCGGGCATTGTGCCCATCTCATACCCCTCTCTGCCACCGTTGAAAGCCTATGGAGATGTTTACCTTCTTTGCAGGGCTATAACTTTTTAAATTGTATTGCTATATTGACATTACTATGGCCCATTCAACATCGATTATCTATCGTTCCGGATGTGGGAACGTTATATTTTTTCATTCATACATTGTTGTGTTAATACCTTCTAGAATATAAGTATGTTTTTAATCTTTTCTGCTGTAATTCCAAAAACGCTAGTTATAGGCCCAAATGCATATATAGATTATCGATTGCCGTTTCTTTCCCATACACGCTATATTAAAAAATTCAAATGTATATGATCGGTATACATTATGCTTCATCATGCGTGGAAGCATCATTAGGGGAAGCTAACTAAGCTAAGTAGCTAACCGTGAGAGAGAACAGGAGAGAGGAGAGGGGAAGGAGGGGGCATTCTACCTTTCTGTGGGGGACTGGGGGAGGGGCATTATGTGTGTGTGTGTGTGTGTGTGTGTGTGTGTTACTGAGGATGGACAGATAATGTTGATATTTAAACATGAATACATAATAAATGTATTAATGATCATGCAACATAAAACAATTGTAGGAACAGTTTGGGAGAGGGAGGGGTTTTAGCTTGCGTGTTGTGAGTTCAAAAACATTTTACTTAAAGTTTAAAGCTCAATATATAAAAACGTGGCACTTTAGTGAACAGGAGGTCTATTTGTATTAAAAACAATAGATTGTTTTTCATTTAAATGTCTGGAAGAGCTCAAAAATAAAAAGGTCAATTGATATTTCCGTAGCCTTTTTTTAGTTGATCTAAATGTGACTGATTGTGTTAAATGGGCACATAATATCGCCTCATATCGATCGCAGGCACCTGAATCGAATCGTATCGTATCGTGGCAGACTTTGTGATATCGGCAAATATCGTATCGTTGTCCAAAGAATCGATATCGTATCGTGATGAAACTGGTGATTCCCACCCCGACTGTAGACTTCAGTATATTTTTTACTGTATTTATTTACTGTATATTTTATTCCATTTTTATTCTATGTTATTCTATTCTTAGGCAATTTGATTTGTTTTGTTATTCTTATTTGTGACCTGTTCTGTCTAAATGTTTAATGTTGAGCGATTTGCAGTGTCAAATTTCCCTCGGGATAATAAAAGTATTTCTATTCTATTCTATTCTATTACCGGTAGTGTCATTCACTGGAAGTAGGTGTGCCAGTGTAGCCTAGTTCCCAACAGTGACTCCAAATACAACTCCAAAACTTTCCTGTAAACATGTGACCCGTGTATTTACCATTTCACTTCACTTCAACTACTTCACTGAACAGTCTTCAAATCCTTAAATATCCCGGACTTAATCACATTGCACTTCGACAGCCACCTGAATCACTCAAGATCTCCAGTGTCCCTGTTCTCCCAGCTTCCCCTACAAACAATCTCCAAGCTCTCCTCAGCCACCACTTCAGCCCAGCCCAGCCCCACACACACTCACGTATTGCTGTTTTGTAGTTGTGATTTATTTGATTTAATTGATTGACACATTACTGATAGTTAACTCATTCAGTGCCAGAGGGTGCTGTTTACTGTGTGGTTGAAATGCCAACGCTTTAAAGTATAGGAATACGTGGCGGTGTTTGCAGGGCTAAAACTATATTATAGCTATGGATATAATACTATTGCCCATTTGACCTCGAGTATCTATCGTTCAATATGTGAAAAAGAATTTTTTTCATCCATACGTTCCCGTTTTATACCGTGGTGAATACAAGTATAGTTTTAGAGCGGTCTTGGGTAATTCCCAAAAGGCTGCGTAATAGCCATATGCGTGTATTCTACTAAAAGCGTTGTCGTTTCCAATATTCCAATTATCTGATCGCCATTATAATCCACCAAAGAACGTGAATCGGGAGTGTTTGATTCTTATAAATCCATGCGTTATAACCGCTCGTCATGCCCGACAAGGAAACGTCCGCCCCGGACCTATGTATATAATCGACGCACACCCCAATACACAGAGTTTCAATGGATGTGCAATACCGGCCGCAACCTACCAGGCGGCGGTATTGGACTTTTGCGATCTCAGACCCATTCCCAATGATAACACAAGGCTCCCTGGATGGATAAGGAATGGAAATATTTAATAAAAGAAATAACGATCAAATAACGAGTATACTCGTCGTTGGCGTTCAACAATTGCCGGCCAATAACGAGTTTAATCGTTGTTGGCAGAGAAAGAGTTAAGGGACTGTGATTTATTTATCTGTTGCCCATTTTGTAGTGGCGGTTACTCCTGAGCTAACCGCTAGTAATGCTTGCAAAGTAAAGTAATTGATGTTTTTTTAATATTGTATTATATTGGGCTGACCACCGCTACAAGCTATAACATAAGATACTCCGACAGCCTGACACCAAGTATTACTTTATAAACACTTACTGTTTTTTTGACTGGGACAACTTGTCTGATGAACGCAGCAGGTCTCTTGGATGAGATCTCCATGGGCCTAAGCAGAGGAAGGGTATATAACAAGTGTATGGTAAATGTGACAGTGAGAGCAGGTTAACTATACAGTAGCACTGTTACAATAAATTAACCATCTCAAACTATAGTTCCAGTTTCTCCAGCATGAACACAACGTCTTGGCTGTTGATAGTTCTCATCACGGTGGGAAACGGAGACATTCCACTGTATACTTGGGACAACGTATAGGCTACTTGAAACAATGTTTTTATATTCGTAGTTATCTTTAAAGTTATTGTCCGTCCTAGGTGTGAGCTTAAGGAATTCAGAAATAGGATCAAATTAAAAAACAACAACTTTGATGAGACAAGCTAACATTATTACCTATTCTTATTAAGCCTTTTCTTCTTGGCATTAGCTTGTGTAGCCTTGGTGGTACCATATGCAATTTCGTTGTATACTTTCGTCCCCACTGTGTTCTGCAACTTCATAATATCCTCGAAGGACATCGTGGAGAGCTCTGGAAGGTGACAGAAAGAGTCCATTAAGGTCACATGTTATATTAGTCCATTAACTCAATCAGCGAACGGTTGGCGAGTTAACCCAACTACATTCAAATGTCTCCGGGCGCAGTTTTCTTGGTCAGGCGAGTCTAGCGGTTCACTCGATGGCATTGAAACGCATCCAATGCCCCCGATGCATGTGTTGTGGTGGATTATGTTGGCGACACGATGGACACCAATACTGGAAATCACGATCAGACAATTGGAATATTCTTTTTGGGGTACCTCCTAGTGAAGGTAAGGACTATATGACATCAATCCTGCTTTGATCCAACCATGATTTCACATTGATCGTTGCGACCATGTGTAACCTACTCCAGAACGTATGCCGTTGGTGACGATCAAAGCATCAAGAAACGACCCCCCCTCCCTTTCATGCATTCATGATGAAACATAATACCTAGGGCTGGGCGATATGGCCAAAATCACTCGATATCGATAATTATCCATATACATGAAATAATTATTTCTGTCAAGTTTAATTAACTTCTTATGCCCGGCGGGCTATTAATAGACTAACTTTTTTGCTGCGGTAGAACGAAGTAGAACTCAACGTCACTACGAGTTGGAGAGCCGTCGCGTGTCGAGCCAACCCTTTGAGAAGCTTTGTGGTCCCGGCTTGAATTCTCCATGAATGTGTCCATATAAATCCATTTGTTAGATCCAACACTGTCTGAATGTTTCTTGTGATTATGCGTGATTGTAAAAGCAGACACTAGCGTTTTCTGCGCCGCTAAGGAGGTACTTGCAGTTGCAGCACGAGCTTCACTGGTTCTTCTTGGCTGTCGGCTGACGCCAACACTCCTTTCCGACTGAATTTGCTTGCATTCAGTGTACTCTAACGGGTGATACTGTTTCAGGTGATGGAACATGTTTGTTGTGTTACCCGTTTTGGTTAGCACCGGTCTTCGACACATTTTGCAACAAACGCTGCTGATTCTTGTCCGACTTTAGAAACCCAAAATGTGTCAATACTGCCGACGTTGAAACACCTTTCTTATTTACATTTCTTCTACATTTGAGCTAAGGCTTGCGGTGGCCGTAGGGTTGTCGTCTCCTTCGCTGTCGCTCGAATTTTCGTTCATTTTCCTAACTAAGCTAATCTCCTCAGAATGATAACAAAACAAAACAGTAGCACATGGACTGCTGTGGTGCGTGAGCGCGTCATCACACGTAACGTAGCTCTATTCCTGATTGGTTGTTAGTGCGTGTGCATGATATCCAAGCATGGAAAATAGATATATCGAAAATGAAAATGTGCGACCACGTTTCATGTTTATTTTGAGGAAATAATTTATCGCGATAATTATCATTGTTTTATCGCCCAGCCCTAATAATACCTATTATATACCTTTGATTTGGAAATAGTTGAGTGTCCAGGCGAGCAACGCCAACGCTTTTAGTGAAATTCACGTATTCCTCCATAGCGCCGTTTTCTGGGATTAGCCAGGATCAATCTGAAACTATACTTATATTCACCACGGTATAAAACGCGAACGTATGCATGACATTTTTTTATTCTTTTTCACATATTGAACGATAGATAGTTGATGTCAAATGGGCCATAGTATTGTATCCATAGCTATAATATAGAATATAGATATAGCCCTGCAAACACCGGCACTTATCCCTATCTCTTAGAGCGTTGGCCCAGTAGGAACTAAGATGCTCTAGGCCTCTGGCGTTGAATGAGTTAAGGTCACATGTTATTAGTCCATTAACACATCCGGTGCCGTTAACGTAGAACTACGTTTCTGTCGCCCGATCGTTGAGTGCCGGAAACGTAGATCTACGTTTTTCTCACGGTATTTATTTTATTCGCTATTGCCATTCATAATTCAGCGAGGCACCGTGTGCATGCTGTACTGAATGTGTCTGAGCTGGCAGACGGTCTTATACCGCCCTCTGACGCCTTCGGCCATTATCGCACCCTGTTAGAAACGTGTTGGTTTATTTTCTCTACCGAGCTGCGGCGTGGGGGCGGGTCCTAAACACTCCGGCAAAACACACGCTTGTAGGGATGGTTTGGACAACTGACCCCGCCCGCCCGTTGAAGTGCAATGCCCAACAACGTCGGAGACAGGATCGCTGTGGATAACTGGAATGGCGATCAGATATTTGGATTCTTTCTTTTGCATTACATCAGAGACCAGGTAAGGACACTATATCTGAAAGCTTGCATTGATCTGATATTTATTTCTGTGGCGATTGAAGCTATCTGTGTTTTATGTGTATGGCTGTTTGCCGTTGGGATGCAGGAGGGGGGGGGGGGGGTCTAAACAACATTGCATGCGTGCACGAGGAAGGATAATAATTATGATCTAGTGTTGATTTCAGGAAGATCCGATAATCAGGCCAAAAATTACAACATGTTTATTGAATTACACAAAAACGCAATTTTCGCGTCTTTTCCCTGGAATGACTCAGAAGCACCCAAACTATATTCATATTCAAACGGTATAAAACGGAAATGTATGGATGAAAAAAGAATCTGTTTTTTGCACGTTGACCAGAAGCAAGTCACTGAGACTCAACGGCGTTATTAGACCCATAGCTATACTATAAAATATAGGTTTAGCTCTACAAACTACAACTACATTTACATAGGTTTAATGGACGGCAAGGAAGGGGTCACTTCCCGGAAGGGGCGTGGCAATCAATGTGTTAAGGTCACATGTTATTAGTCCATCACATGTTAATTTTTTTTTTTTTAATATTCAAATGTTATTTTCCCGTTCGAATCCCGTGCCCATCGAACGAAGCTTCGATGTATTTAAGACAGGCAGCCCTACATTATACATTACACACACCAGTCACATTATACACACACACACTTACAGCAGCAGAGCCTAAATCAAACCTACCTTTCTTAATGTCCTCTTCAGTTTGTAATTCTCCACTATTGTTAGCATCAGTAGCATTCTCAGAGTCTTCACTGTCCCCCTCGTCTTCTTCGTCCTCGTCATCCTCCACCTCATCCTCTTCCTCACCACTATCAGATCCGGCCTCTTCTTCCTCACCACTATCAGCTCCGGCCTCCTCTTCCTCACCACTATCAGCTCCGGCCTCTTCTTCCTCACCACTATCAGCTCCGGCCTCCTCTTCCTCACCACTATCAGCTCCGGCCTCTTCTTCCTCACCACTATCAGATCCGGCCTCTTCTTCCTCACCACTATCAGATCCGGCCTCCTCTTCCTCACCACTATCAGATCCGGCCTCCTCTTCCTCATCCACATCTTCATCGTTGCTGGAATCCTCTCCTTCGCCCCCAGGTTCCTCTGCGTCCGCAAGTCCTCCTGCTGCTGCTGCTGCTGCTGCTGCTGCTGCTGCGTTCTTACTGAGCAGGGCGAAGTTTCTCTCCATATCTCCGTCATCAGAGTCTTCATCACTGTCCCCAGCCATCCTTGACGAGATTTTCACCGACGAGACACTCCCTCGATTCTTCTGCCCAGTCACCTTCTTGCCCACGGAGGACATTGCTGACCAGGAGGGGGGGAAAGTACGAGAACTGTTAAGATTGTCATGCTATTTGAAACATAAACCACAGTCTATCTGGAATAGGCCTAACTTACACAATAGTAGATTTAAAGGTGCAATCCATGATACAGTGTTGATGGACTGTTTAATCTTGGTAAGCAGTAGGGCTCCATCACATGTTTTAAATCTATTCTATTACAAGATGAATATTAAACTGAAGCTAGACTTTAAAGCAACCCAACGGACGTTTCATGCAAGCATCGCAGAAAGATCGCAATTAGATATTTTCCCCAAATGGCGCAGCCCTAGACACAAGGGCTGCGGACAGCCTGCTCCTGAACATTGGTAAAACCAAGGAGCTGATCGTGGATTACAGGAGAGGACAGCAGGAGACACACACACCGCTGATGATTAACGGGGCTACCGTGGACAGGGTGAGCAGCTTTAAGTACCTGGGGGTCCACATCTCAGAGGATCTGACATGGTCAACACACATAGACACAGTAGTAAAGAAGGCGAAACAGCGCCTCTATCACCTGAGACAGTTAAGGAAGTTCAGAGTATCGGGGAAGATACTCAAGTCCTTCTACTCCGGAGCTGTAGAGAGCATCCTGACCGGAAACATCACTGCCTGGTATGGAAACAGCACGGCACAGGACAAGAAGGCCCTACAGAGAGTGGTGCGCTCAGCCGAGCGTACCACGGGTATTGCGCTACCTCCCCTGCAGGCTCTATACAACAAGAGGTGCAAATCCAGAGCCTGCAGAATAATGAAAGACCCTCACCACCCCAATAACAGCCTGTTTCAGCTGCTGAGGTCAGGCAGACGCCTGCGAACCCCAGCCACTAGGACGGAGAGGCTTAGGCTCAGCTTCTTCCCCCAGGCCATCAGAGCCTTGAACAATGAACATTGAGTGCCACAGAACACTGAACTACTGAACACAGAACACCGAACTATCCACACACAAGCACACATGAGCACACGCACGACACGCATGCTGTGCACGTCGCTCACACACTAGCAGCGGGCACACACTCATGCCGCACACATGCACACTTATGGCCAAGAGGAAAGGCCACTTTAAACTAGTATAACAACAGGAACAGTGTATTGCACTACTAAAGCTACCTAGCATGTCCTATATGCTCTGTAAATAACTATGTACAGATACCGAGATGTCACACCATGTTACCTGTTACCTGTTTATTGCACAATGTTGTTTTTTTATTGGATTCTATTATATGTTGTACCACTGTATTGCACATCGTCGCGGGCAAGACCACCCGCATTTCATTGTATACTTGTATGCCGTGACAAATAAAACTCTTGACTTGACTTGAACAAATCAATGTAGCTGCACACCTTTATACAGAACACACAGAGGGAACATCCATCTCCACTCTGTAGTGCAGAAAGGACACAGTCTGTTGGAATGGTGGTGATACTTGCAATGGGCCTGGTCTACAAGATACACTACACGACTTAGGTACCCATGTACATGTCAAAATACTTCCCAAAGGCCAGTGAATACCATGACCACAACACCAGAGGGAGCTCCACAAATCATGTGAAACACGGATTTGGCTCAAACAAGGGACTAAACACGTTTCGCAATTATGCCACATCAATGTGGAACGCCCTACCCAAAGGTGTAAAGGAATGTGAATCACTACCCACTTTCAAAACCACTCTCAAAGAGCACCTACGGGAGACTGCAATTCGAAACTGGCCCCTGTAAATGTCCTAACCCAACCCCCTCCAATGTACAGTAAATGTCCTAACCTCCTAACCCTAAACCCAATAATACACGACAAGACCCTCTTCTTGGAACAAAGTAAGGTTTCGTCAATATTCCAATGTACAGCCGTACTGTAGTGTACCCATTCTGCAATCTGTAAGTTTTCAATCAATCAATCACGTCCCCATGTTTGAGTCCAGAGATAAAAGTGTTCTTTACCAGGCAGTCTCCCAGAAAATTGTATAAGTCCTTCCAGCTCTGATGTTCCAGCTTTAACAGCATTAGCTCGTACCACCAAGAAATCATGAGACATGTCGGCCTGTAGAGAGGCACCATGTCCTGCACTGCAGACCCAGAGTGGCACCTTGTCTCACAGCCCTTCACAGAAGTCACACTAATAATAAGAGTGTTTGAGACAGCAGGGGAAACAGCAGGAACTGCAACCGGATCCCTGATCGGATCAATATTCGCCATGGGAACAGGGACAGCAATGGCAGCCATCCCACAGTCACCACTAACAGTGGAGGGAGGCAGCGATTAACCTATTTGATTATAATCACTTGTTGTTTGCGACCATGATGTCTGCGATCGAATATGATGATGATGATGAAGAAGTCTTTATTCCAGACTCAAGAAAGGTCCATATTACACATATACAAAACAATAACAAAAGAAAGTGTCCGTCCACATTTCTAAACACTAGCCATCTCCAAAGCCACTATGTATTGTCGTGTTCGACGTTAACGTTAGGTAGATACTAGCGACTGTAACGTAACGTTAGCGGAGTGAGGACAAAGAAGTGGATCTAAAATGGGTTAGTTTGAGTTGTTTTGTGTCGAATGGGTGGTTTTAGACGCATAAGTTAGCTATCTGACGCAAGCTAGCTAACGTTAGCTACTAAGCTGCTAGCCATGCTGGCCAACTTGGAAATGTTGGCCAGCATTTCGGGATTAGTTTGGAAGAAAAACACGGTTAATTACTTGCTATTTTGGAATGAATCCTACTGGATGTTGCTTGAAGTTGATACTCTTCGTTATCCACGTGGGTTCATGTTGACGGTCGGTCGGTCTTCTTCTTTTATTTTTGACTAACGGTAGTTGGTTTCCCTAGTTGTTGCATTACCGCCATCTACTGGAATGTAACACATTATTTTGAGAATACGAAATAAAAAGGAAAAGCTGTTAGGCCTGTCTCCCTTCTTCTTCTAAAAGCTGTTAGGCATATCTACCTTATTATAAAATCAGTTAGGCATATCTACCTTATTATAAAATCAGTTAGGCATATCTACCTTATTATAAAATCAGTTAGGCCTATCTATCTGATGAATTGAAAATGGGGGACCCTGATGTAAACAAGACGAAAGTCTTTCTCTGGTCTGCATCCCCTTAACAATTGTGTGTATTGAGCTGTACTGTATTGTACCCATTCTGCAATCTGTTAATAAAGTTTTCAATCAATCAATCAATCAATCAATACCTTATTATAAAATCTGTTAGGCCTATCTACCTCCTTCTAAAAGTTAAAAGTGTCACAGCTCAAGGAAATCAACTGACTAGGTTCTTAGTTTTCCACACAGTTTCCCACCATTAAAGATGACAGTTTAATGGTAAATATGTATTTGGAAATTCAACTTTAATACAAATCTTTTATGTTTTTTTACTGGTATTTTTGGGGTAGGACATCTCCTAATAGCCAATTCCAGAACACCGCACGTGACCGCAGCAGCCTAAAGATATAATGGGGCATTACCCTGACCTACCAGCACTGGGCGAGAGAATGGGACAGCAAAAGGTGGCACATACTCAGGTACCACACCAAACTGACAGGACGTATACACACAAAAAAGGAGAATGCCAAATGGCCACATGTATAAGGCACCATCCACAAAGCTGGATATAATATTAATAATTATAAAAAAAAAAAAAACGAAAGATAATACTAAAGTGCACCCGATGTACTTAGATTCTTGTGGAGGTTATTGAGAGTAGTATGGGATAAACAACAGGTTATACCAAGAGCTTGGTGTAGAGCAGGAGGAATCCTAATTCCCAAGGAGAAAGAGATCCTCACTGTTGAGCCATTATGGCAGGGTGTACTATTTCCCCACTAGCGTTCGCAATGGCAATGGAAGTAATAATTAGAGCCTCAAAATGGGTGGTAGGTGGGGAGAGATGGCAGGGCGAGCTGTGCCTCCAATTTATTAGGGCTTACAGGTATAACATGACATCAGTGACCAGGACAGTGCCCTGTACAAAAAGCAATGTCGATTGAAACTAGATCTGAGCACCTCAGGCACGGTGGATCTGCTCTCTGCCGTCCTCTGTCTGGCCCACAGCGTCAAACCGTCCCCACTCTACTTCAACTGGATCTGAGTGGTTCTCCTGCCCCCTGGGGGGAGTGACTTTGGGTCATCATCATTATTCTATCATACCAGGGCTTGTATTCCTGTGCTTTATTGTTCTTATTTCTATTATTATTATTCTAACAAAGTTATGTAATATTGTGTCATGTAGTGTTGTATTGTATTTACTGCTGTCAAGCGACTCTTTTTTTTTTCTTTACTATAGTAAAAGGTATATTATATAATGTATTATACTAAACTATGTTATATCAAGTAAAATTAATGGAGGAAACAATAAAAATGTAAGGGGGTAGGAATCAATAAGCTTAGCTTCCCTCTACTCCTTTTTTTAACATGTCAACTAACTACATTGCTCTTGACTTTTTGTTTATAATTTCTTTTTCATTCTGATTATTCTGTTTGACAAAGCTTGATATTGTGATTTATTTAGAGGAATGTAAAGAATACCTGTTAAAAAATTAACTTTTCATTCATTCATTCATTATTATTATAACTTTCATTTGGGGAGGATAAATTATACATATACATACCAATGTTTTGTTTGCTCTATTATCCATCCTTCTATCATCCATAGCAACCCCCCCCCCCTATTGCTAGGTTTCAGGGAGTTGTTCCTTATCTTCATTGTGGAAGGTCTGGGGGCTGTTTATTGTGGTTCTGTTGTGATGTTACTTGCTGATCTGTGAAGCCTGTCGAGGCAACTTGTGATCGTGGGCTATATACAAATAACATTTTGACTTGACTTCTAGACTTGTAACCGCAGGCAGAGCAGCGCCTTGCTCCATTCATGACGGGGATAAAGTGTAGACTTAAGGAGTGAAGGGAAGCGTTCCATTACCCCTGACTCCCTGAGACTACTTTCATCAAGTGTCTAAGGTGGTGACCTTTTCTAATTCAATTTAGAATGGAATATGAACACAAGCAAGACATCACCCTAGACCTAGAGCCACACCTTGTGCACAAGCAAGACATCACCCTAGACCTAGAGCCACACCTTGTGCACAAGCAAGACATCACCCTAGAGAGCCACACCCTGTGCACAAGCAAGACATCACCCTAGAGCAGCGGTTCTCAAACTACGGGTCATGACCCAAAGTGGGGTCGTGGGTAGGTGACAGTGGCAAGTAAAAAATAAAAAGCAAAATCACAAATATTTTTTTTTATGTTCTGGCAACATATTTTGGCGAAATATGCCTCGTTTTATAAATGTGTATTGATAACATGGTGCTGTAATTAAAATGTCTAATAAATATGCATGTTCAAGTTCAACAACGTGTGCTTTTAATTTGATATTCCTTAATTCCACGTTGATATTACGCGATACATTAAGTGTGGTGTCGCCAAAATAAATCCTAAATAAAATGGGGTCATGGTATTAAAAAGTTTGAGAACCCCTGCCCTAGAGCCACACCTCTCTTTCTGTTAGCCCTTTGCACCTCCTGTCCCTCGCTACTTTCTTCCAACTGTAGAACCTCCAACCCCAATGTGACAAGTGTAAATGGTAAATGGTGCATTTATATAGCAGCTTTTATCCAAAGCGCTCCTCACATTCAACCATGCAAGGTGCCAACCTGCTCATTGGGAGCAGTTAGGTTAAGTGTCTTGCTCAAGGACACTTCGACACGCTGCCCGGGAGGAGCAGTAATTGAACCAGGAACCTTCCGATTGCCAGGCGACCACTCTACCTCCTGAGCCACTGTCGCCCTGTGTCTGGTATGAGCGATAATCGACTACGATTTAAAATGTCAAAGGATGCCTTTAAAAAGGATAGCAGTCCACATTTTAAAAGGCCGACCTGCTTTGATATGTCCTTTCAAATCACCCTGAAATCACTTGTGTCAGGTTTATATATTCACGCTCCACTATCACTATCACCACAATCAGCGCCTCATGCGTTGGGCGCTCATAGTGCAAAATTATAACCTCAGCATAAAGCATAAGAAGGGGTCTGAGAATGTGTTGGCGGATGCTCTATCTCGGAGTTAAATCTCTCGTGCGGTCAACTTGTTTGTTGACTGGTTCATTGTGGTACCGACGGCTTATTTTTGTTTTTTTCATAGCTCTTTGTTTTGAAGTACATGTTATCTCAGAGATACATGTTTAGTTGGTGTTATGTGTCAAACATGTTTTTGTCTTATGTACGGGGGTGTTACATCCCAATGTATATATTCCCCAGTGTGTGTCTCCATGTGTGTGTGTTCTCCATTTTTCTTTCCTCCCTCCAGCCATTGTTCCCTCCACCATTGGTCCCTGCCAGGCCTGCCCTTCCATTACCCAGCACAGCACCGATTGGTGGATGGTTTTCCAGACTCCAACACTCAATCAACACCACCCAATCATGGATCACCACACACCTGTTAAAACATGGCTTCTCCCTTCAGTCTTTCTCTCTCTCTGGCATGAGGCTAGGCCTAGTGTTATTTTGTGGCATTGTACTTTGATAATATCCCTTTTTGTTTATAGGCCTTTGTAATAGTGAAAGTGCCTTTGTGATTGTATGGCCGCAGAGAGAGCATTGTTACCTATAGATTGTTTTGTTATGTTTCCATTTTGTTGTATGTATCATTAATGTGTTTTTCTCTCTTTCTCAGGAAGCACAGATGGGGTGAGCTGCCATTTCCTTTGGATATTGTTTTCTCCTGTTTTGGTTAGGTAAGGGTAGTTTAGGTAATGTAATTTCTTTTACCATAGATTAGATTGGGTTTATTTGGAGTATAGTGGTGTTTGTTTGTTGTTTTGGCCTGGGCTCACCCCTGAGCTACATGTGCTTCCTTTGCATCTCTCAATAAATATCATTGTTGTTTACAAACGTGGTCCATCTTTTCTGTCAACCAACTGTTTTATGTTACAGCCCTTTACCCTTAGACTCACAGGGGTCGTAACGGGCAGAGAGGCAGCTTGTCAATGGATCTTAATCTAGCTGGGCAGGCCGCCCAAGCAGACCCACTAAAGTAGCAGTACGCCTGTCTCTTTCTTACTGCTGTGAGCTGCAATTCTGGTATGAAAGGTGCGAAACAAATAAAGTTTATTATTATTATAATATCGGCCAATACAGATGTGATAGGCCGATATCAGTCAGGCTGTATACTTTCTACTGAACGCACAGAGAGGAAATTGGTATCTATCCTTCTTGTCCGACTCTGGAGAAGATGGTAAGCGCACATCCCATAATGTCGCCGTGTTCCTTGGCACACACGCGTCTTCATACCAACAAACACATATGAATGAATGAATGAATGAGAACTTTATTTAACAGATTGCAGAATGGGTACAATACAGTACGGCTCAATACATACAATTGTTAAGGGGATGGAGACCAGAGAAAGACGTTTGTCTAGTTTACATCAGGGTCCCCCATTTTCAATTCATATAGACATTTATGACATACACAATATACATGACATTTATGGCATAGGGACATATAGGTATTTAGTACTGATACATTTGTGACATAACGGTATTCAAATATACAGTACTGTTACCCCTAGATCCTGACAGAGTATATACATATGATGGGGAGGGGACTGTACATTAGGAGGGGGTGGGTGGGTGGGAGGGAAATATACATACGGCGGGGAGGGAATATATACATGCGGTGGGGAGGAGACTGTCTATTAGGAGGTGGTGGGGGTTTTGGGCATTTACGGTGGCCAGTTTCGAATTGCAGCCTCCCGTAGGTGCTCTTTAAGAGCGGTTTTGAATGTGGGCAGGGATTCACATTCCTTTACAGCTTTCGGTAGGGCGTTCCACATTGTTGTGGCATAATTGCGAAACGTGTTTAGTCCCTTGTTTGAGCCGAATCTGGGTTTAACATGATTTGTTGAGCTTCCTCTGGTGTAGTGGTTGTGGTATTCACTGACCTTTGGGAAGTATTTTGACATGTACATGGGCACCCCGGTCGTATAGTGTATCTTGTAGACCAGGCCCATTGCAAGTTGCTGTACTCTGTCGTCTACTCTAAGCCATCCTAGGTTGGCAAAGTGGGCAGGGGTGAGGTGGGTTCTGGGGTTCAGGTCAAGTAGTAGTCTGACCAGTTTGTTTTGTGATGTTTGTAATTTTGTTTTAAGCGCCTTTGAGGTGCTTTGGTACCATGAGGTGCACGCATAGTCATAGTACCCTTGAATGAGTGCTCCTGCCAGAGTCTTCAGGGTATTCTTGTTTACCAGAGAGGAGATCCGGTACAAGAATCTAGTTCGTTGGTTGACTTTTTTTATTACATTGGATGCCATTTTGTCACAGGAAAGATTTGCCTCTAGGATGGAACCCAGGTAGGTAATTTCGTCTTTCCTTGTGACAATATTGTCACCCACTGTAACTGAGAATCCGTCGGTCTTGCTGAGTTTGTTATTTGAACCGAAGAGAATGGACTCTGTTTTGCCCAGGTGTAATGATAGTTTGTTATCAGCGAGCCATATGCAGATTTTGCCTAGTTCCGTGCTGAGGGTTTTTTCAACCTGCAATTTGTTCTTGTCAGAGACCAGCAGGGCTGAGTCGTCCGCAAACAGGAACAAGTTGCAGTCACAGGCTGACGACATGTCATTTGCATAAATTAGGAAGAGTAGCGGTCCTAGTATGCTTCCTTGTGGAACACCACAGCATGCAGACCCATAGATATATCCATGTGTGCAGACCAGGCAGCTACAAGCTCACATGGAGGTGTTGTTCATGATAGAACACTCCCATAGTGGCTCAAATAGAACATTGCACTATACGGTTCCACCCTCAATTATTTGAATGATGTTTTTAACAGCAATGCATATTACAATAAAATGATCTAGTTTTTTTTTTTTTATATTTAAATGTGCTATTGATAACATTCAGCCACTAGATGGGGGAGGAGCAATACTTTTATTCCGTTTTTATTTTATTTTACTCTATATACAGATCTATAGCCTTTCATATTTTATTAAATATAATTTTTTAAAGGGACAGTAATGTGAAAGAGGTGATGGGCCTAAAAAGAATACGATAATACAAATCTTCAAAGGAAATACATTGTCGTGTAGCATTGCATGCGGTGTCAAAAATGACGTTTGTTTTATTGGAATATTTGGAGATTTTCTACATGTGGTGTAAAAGACATGCATAAAAACGAATAAATAATGTCCAATTCAAATTTAATAATTCATTGAATCATAAAGAGCATCTATTTATCTACCGAATGAAAATAGCATTCTTTATCTAACTCGTTATTATGGCAGTGAAACAGTCGAGGCCACGGCTCGAGGAGGGAGCCAGTGGATTGACGGCCTTATCTGATGCTGTTGTGATTGTCCACAGGAAACAAGGCAGCAGATGCCAAGTTATCTTGTCATCACAACTTCAAGGAAGGAACACACAGTGAACTACAGGACATCTTCTGTTCTTTTCCCACAGTTTAGATTTGGGATATTAAAAACACATTTCCTTCAAATGCTCTTTGCTAAATGTTGTGCCAACTGAGACCCCCCGGGGATGTATATGGACTATATGGGATAAGCCTGGGGTTAAGCACAGGGATTAGCAAGAGATGAGCTTCATTGCAACAGATTAATATGTTTTGAGTATTTTACACGTCACTTTGTGTGGAAAAAAAACGGCATGTTTTATAATACCTAACACTATATTTATAATATAATAGTAAAATAGTTCAACTCAAGATAGTAGTCTGGAAATCACCAAGGGCCTGTTGCATGATCAGTCCGATTGTATTCGCATTCAAACTAAGACTGATTTATTTTGAGGCTGAACTTGGGTTAAAGTGATATTTCACTTTGAAGATTCGGGTTCTAGAATAACTTGACCAGAGGACCAACATTATCAGCTACTCTAGTGACCCATTCTATATGCTGTGTTGTAAAATCGACGTCAAGTCAAAATTCTGTATTATGTATCATGAATTCACTAATGAATTCTGTGTTCTGAATAGTAAATTCAGTGTTTTAGATTTTCCATTTAAATTCTATGTTCGGGCGGTCGGGTGGCGTAGCGGAGATTGTGCTCGTCACCAATGCAAGAGGCTGCGGTCTCGACTCCCGGAGTCAGCATTGCCTGCGGCTTGGGCCGATCGCCATACTAACTCGTTTGGCTGAGTTAGCGGGAGGGAAGTCGTGGGTGGTAATCTGGCGTAGGTCAGGTCTGGGCGCCTGCTCAGCGAAAGGCAGGAAGTGGTGAAGGCAGCGTGACCTCCCACTCTTCACCAATGAGAGTCCTCGCTGCCAGGTGAAAAGAGAGCCGCTGGCTGTCTCTGCATGTGTCGGAGGAAGCATGTGGTAGACTTCAGGGTTCCATTGTACCGACCAGTAGGGGGAACATGCGCACAACGACCAGGTAGGGGAGGGGGGAATTGGCATAACGACATTTCATCTGTTTGGCTCCCATTGTGCTGGCTGCACACACTCTTATTAACCTCCCATGCAGCCCGTGATGACCTGCATCTGGGTGGTGATGATGCCCCACGATTCTCAGCCAGGAGCAGGACCCCCCTTCTCAGTCATAGACCCCCCGGTTCAGAGCCACCGGGAGCCGGGGAGCAGCTCCCCTGCCTGGCGGGGCGACCAGAGGAGGAGTCCCCCTAAAGACCGGGCTACTGTTCGCTCTGAAATAACAGCGTGTTCACTTCAAATCCCCTGCAGCAGCAGCAGCAGAAGCAGCATGTTCCCACAGCAGAAAAGGCTTTTACAATCCTAATCAATACAACCGGACTCTAAATCAGCGAGGAGAGGAGAGAGGATCGGTCTAGATGGTGCAAGGCAGAGTCTTCAGCGTAGTTCACCGGTGGCCATCTTGTCCCAGGCAGCACGCCCACTCATAACATGAATGTCTATGGTGCATGTACTATTAAAATAACCATAGCTTGCTCAATTTTCAACCGATTTACAAACATTATTAATGTGGCTATGATTCAGGATGCTTGGACATGTTGAAATAATTTTCATATGAAAGTCCATTATAAGTATGCAGTATGATAACTACATCTCTGACGTTTATAACAAACGAAAATCTATTGAAAATTGAGCAAGCTATGGTTATTTCAATAGTACATGATGCACCATAGACATTCATGTTATGAGTGGGCGTGCTGCCTGTGGCAAGATGGCCGCCATGTGGCAACGTCAAGTATCCATTGGCCAGCAGCGCGGGTGAGTCACCTAGCCTTTATATTATATCTATATGAACAAACACACCTCTCGTCAGCAGAGCCGTTCTCGTCCTGCTGTTGGGCGGCGCCACGTCCAGGGGCGTCTTTCCCTCCGCGTTCCTACAACTCCCATCAGCACGTAGTCCATCAGAAGCTCCGCCGTGCCGACTCCTCCCCCCCCGCACCGCCGCGTGGAGAGGGCTGTCCTGCCCGCGTCCCAGACGCACGTCTGCTCCTGTACGTTCGAGTTCAGGTTCTTTATTAGTCAAATACACCAACAATACAGGGGCATTTGCCGGTAATGATGTTTTTGTGTGTTTCAAGCTCAACGGTGCACAATTAAGAGAGCATCAAGTAAGATCAAATCAAATCAAATATAAAATGAGGTAAGATAAAAAATAAAATAGTCAATTATTTACAGAAAGTAAACCTATATAGTGTATGTGCATGTTAACCCTTTCACTGCCACGCTACCAAAAGGTTACCCTTTCACTGCGACAATACAGAATGTTAACCCTTTCACTGCCACATGACAAAGGGTTAACCCTTTCACTACCACACTACAGAAGGTTAACCCTTTCACTACCACACTACAGACGGTCACACTACAGACGGTCTGTAGTGTGGTAGTGAAAGGGTTAACGGAAAGGGTTAAGATTAGTCTGCAACATTGTTCATTCTAACCTGAGAGCAGGAGCGTCTGGACACAGTCTTTGGCCGCATGGGCCAGGCAGGCGGAGTACAGAGGGGTGCCCACCACCGGCAGTTCCAGGTCAATGTGAGCTCTGTGGGTCAGTAACAGCTCCAGACATTCTCTGTGGCCTGAGGAGGAAACATACATGTATTTCAGTCAGTGAAATGGGTCTCTGTGCCAGTTTACCAGTGATGGCACACAAAGTACACAATTCCCTTACTTTAAAGGCCCAATCCATAATCCAAATATAAACACAAATGGCCACACGCCACCAAAAAGGAAACCAAAGGAAAGATGGCCCACCGCCAAAGGAAACTGTTTTCATCCTCTAGTTGATTTGAGCTCTAGATAGGGACTAACACATAACAGGTATATATATGTGTATGCATTGTATTTGCTGTTTCTTTTCCATCTAACTTTTCAAGAATGTATGTCAGTATATAAGCATGTTTTATGGTAACCTACAGTATATGATGAAAATATATATATAATTCTGGATCTGGGCTTCAAAGAAAGGCAACATCAAAACAACATATGTCTCATGAAGCAGAGTCTCAGGTGATCGTGAGAAATACAGTCATACAGATAACATGTAACCACGTTGCAGTGATATTTCAATCATAGGCAGACCTTTGAAATATTTATTATCATCAACTATCCAGTTTGTGTTTTTATACTGTAACATTTGGCTACTTAAAATCATTGAACGTACAGAGTGAGAGAGAGAGAGAGAGAGAGAGAGAGAGAGAGGGTCTGAAACGCAGCCCCTCCCATTCCTCAATGTCAATGCAGGGCTGAATAGCTAGCTTCTGAAATTGAAGGTCTGTGCTGGTCTGTGTGTGCTTTATTATGAAATGACAATCGCAGGTCTTCTTTTCCACCTGGGCGGGTCTTAATCTACCTGGGCGGCACAAATAGAGCCTATGTGGAATGCAGTGGAATTTAATGAATGAATTAGGATATTTCCTTTTGAAATACTGTTCCGTGAAATTCCCTGAAACAGAAACACCCCAAGCAAACTACTTTCTCCTTTCTCTGCACAATCCAAGATGTCCCACATACTAGCTCCAACTACAGTCACAAACTAATGCAAACTCAATGGGGTCAAGCCCCTGTCAGTACTTGTCCTTGTCTATTTTGCTGCTATCTATTTTATGCTCGTTTTATATGTCACCCACCCACCAGCTTCCCACCCCCTAATACTGCCAATTGTATTAGTATGAACGACCAGCCAAGCTGATAGCAATGCGGAGAGCTGGGCTCGAACCCAGCGTCTCCTGCATTGGTGGTGAGCGCCTTGCCCACTGCACCACCTAGCATTTGCTCTTGATCCCCGCATTTTATGAGTTTTTTTTTTTTTTTTTTTTTTTTACTGCTGTGAACCACTTTGAGCTGCAACTCTTGTATGAAAGGTGCTATACAAATAATAAATAAAGTTATTATTATTAGTAGTAGTACAAGTTGAGTGAAGCTAACTGACATTTACTCCACAGTGCACAGAGTAGATTTCAGTGAGCTTCAGTCAGCTTAACCCTTTCACCGACCGTCGGTTGTGTGATAGTAAAGGGTTAACCTTCTGTCGTGTAACACCACAACAACAACAGCACCTATGAGCAGACTCAAGTCCCTACAACAAGGTGGCAAAAGAGATGCTCCGTTCCACCACTGAGGACCTGTCCAGAAATGGATGGCTGGCGGCAGCCTGGAAGAGAGAGTGGGAGAGTGCTGGGCCAACCCGTATCCACCACTACATCTGGGATCCAGGAGATGGCGCCACAGGACACGATCTTCCACGCCGGCAATGGGTTCTGCTGAACCGTGTAAGATCTGGGGTCGGTCGCTTCAAAGCATCATTAAAGAAGTGGGGCCAGGCAGACAGCGCTGCATGTGAGTGTGGAGACCCTGAGCAGACTGTTGAGCACATCCTGACCATCTGCCCCCTATACAGACCACCCTGGATACAATTCCAAATCCTGGACTTTAGAGTGCGGTAAATGTAAGTACTTCTTCAGACACAATAAAAAGAACATAACAGTACCGGGCCCCCGGTCCTCCAGAATAGGAGTGTACCTGGATCACAGGGCAGGGACTCTGTGCTTCTACAGCGTCACTGACACAATGACCCTCCTGCACAGAGTCAACACCACATTCACTCAGCCTCTCTATCCTGGACTTCTGGTATATTACCCTGCAGAGGCTGAGTTTTGTGAGCTGAAGTAGAGATCAGTGACATTCACAGCTCCTCTACCCAGGGTTTGGGGTTTAAATTGATCTTGAAGATGCTGAGTTGTGAAAGATGAGGTCATTAGGAGGTACATTCACTCAGTCACTCTATCATTGTTCTGAGGGACACCGTTTCTAGCCTACCGGGGTAAAGTTTGTTTGATTGGATATTCACATATTTGATTCCTATCTTTAATACCTCTGTTCCTTTGCATGTGGGGAAGTCAAAATCTTTATTTTCATACTCTGGGTGGGTTGGACAACAATATGCAACCATTTTATTTGTATTTGATCACCTTTGGTCATTACTGTGGGATTTGGGTCTGTCTCTTCCCTCTGTTCCAGGGGGGGTTGGTAACAATGTGGGGGCCGGACCTCCATGGGGAGGTTGATTCAGCCTATAACCTTCTCCCTCACCTCTTATCTCTGGGCAGCCGGGACACTTCATACGGGACACTCTATCTTCAAGGCCTTCGGTTGAACCCACAGCCAGGATGTGTGGGGCGTGGGTCAGTCGTAAATGCAACTATTTTATTTTAGAACAGACCCATCTGCGTTATCAAAAGAGCTCAAGGAGAGAGAGAGAGAGAGAGAGAGAGAGTTGTGTTCTTCTGGTGGCCGACTTCCAGGGAGACGGACCTAGATAGGAGCTGACTTAGGAAGAATGACCATTCATTGAATATTGTACATTTTGTCTTTTGTTCTTACTAAATAAACGTGGACATCTAAACCCAGAAGGACCCGTGTGGATATTTGATATTTGATAGATCCTACCGTCTATCTAGAAGCTCATACTGGCTGCATATATTTTCTAGTGTCTATCTAGAAGCTCATTGGTTTGTAAATGTACTAGATTTTCCAGAGATTCTTAGTTTTGAATGTATGTTTTGTATTCTGTATATTGGCCTGGCGAATGATGTGTGTTATCGTTGTATTAATTGTGATACCACGTGATAACCATTAAATATAAGGATCTTGAATGCAAGGTGTAGTGGTTTAAGCCCTATAGTCAATACAATGACGAGAGATCTTTGGACGGGCCATTGTAACACTTGGCAACTCTCACTGATTTACAGTATTTTTAAACTGGTGGCAGTATATATGTATGTATATATTCCCTCCCCGCCGTATGTATATTTCTCTCCCACCCACCCACCCCCTCCTAATGTACAGTCCCCTCCCCATCATATATACTCTGTCAGGATCTAGGGGTAACAGTACTGTATATTTGAATACCGTTTATGTCACAAATGTATCGGTACTACTAAATACCTATATGTCCCTATGCCATAAATGTCATGTATGTTGTGTATGTCATAAATGTCTATGAATTGAAAATGGGGGACCCTGATGGAAACAAGACAAACGTCTTTCTCAGGTCTGCATCCCCTTAACAATTGTATGTATTGAGCCGTACTGTATTGTACCCATTCTGCAATCTGTTAAATAAAGTTTTCATTCATTCATTCATTCATTCATTCATTCACTCGGAAGCCAGCCTCTTTGATGTGGGACCAGAGTTAAGGGCATGGCTACAAGATACGGAGTTGGACCTCTGACGTTACACGAAAGAAGAAGTGTGGCAGTGAAAGGGTTAAGTACAGGTGGTACAGACAGGAGCTCAGCCCCATTGACTTTGCATTGGTTTGCGGCAGAGCAGAGCTAGTATGAAGAACATCATTACAAAGTAAAAAAATAAAAATAGGGCTAGGGTTCCAAAATTTTTAACTATCCCTTTAAGTATCGTGATTCTTTGTTGTGACGAGTATAATTTAGTTTATATTCCATTTTATCTCAGTCTAGCTTTTATTTTATTCTACCGTAATTGTCTTTCCGTTATTAGCTGTCTGTCTCCCTCTCGATATTTGTAACTAATTGGATTGCCATGGGCAAAATTGTACATGTTGATGTCGACGATCAGACGACAGACAGACAGGCAGACACACACCTTTCTTCGCAGCCTCGTGGACGGGCGACGCCAGGTGGTGTGTGGTGTGGTCGTTGCTGCTGTCCTGAATGAGCAGCAGGACACACGTGAAAAGAAACAGATGATAGAAGGTGAAAAGGGAGCTCCTCCTTACAGCACCGTTGGCCAGCAGAAACCTGGCACACGCAGAGGAGAGCGCCCCCCCAGGCAGGCCTCGTGGAGCGGGGAGACTCTGTCTGGCGTCAGCGTGTCCACCTGGAAACCCTGGAGGAGGGGAGACGGAGGACAGGGTGTGTGAGGATTAGGGATGTCCGATATTATCGGCCGATATCGGCAGTAAAATGTGATATCGGAAAATATCGGTATCGGTCAAAAAAAAAAAAAAAAAAACAATAACAATTTTTTTTTTTTAACATTTATTTAACCTTTATTTACCCAGGCAAGCGAGTAAGAACCAATTCTTATTTTATTTATGTATATTCAGAGTTAACCCTTTCCACAACCATACTACAGAAGGTTAACCCCTTCTGTAGTGTGGTAGTGAAATGGTTAACCGTCTGTAGTGTGGTTGTGGAAAGGGTTAACCCTTTTGTCGTGTGGCAGCGAAAGGGTTAACCGTCTGTAGTGTGGCCGTGAAAGGGTTAACCCTTTGGTAGTGTGGCAGTGAAAGGGTTAACCTTCTGTATTGTCACAGTGAAAGGGTTAACCCTTTGGTAGTGTGGTAGTGAAAGGGTTAAAGGGGGATCCTTCTCTCTGTACCTGTGAGACCAGGGTCGTCGGGTTGAGGAGGCGCCCCTGCATGGTAGGCAGGGTCGTGGAGAGGAGTTCTGTCTGAGCAGGAATCTGAAGGACACAGGAGAGTGTTGTGGATTCTGGTGACCAACCCCCCCTGAAGACTCTGGCAGGAGCACTCATTCAGGGGTACTACGACTATGCTTGCACCTCATGGTACCAAAGCACCTCAAAGGCGCTAAAAACAAAATTACAAACATCTCAAAACAAACTGGTCAGACTACTGCTTGACCTTACTCCTAGAACCCACCTCACCCCTGCCCACTTTGACAACCTAGGATGGCTTAGAGTAGACGACGGAGTACAGCAACTTGCAATGGGCCTGGTCTACAAGATACACTACACGACCGGGGTACCCATGTACATGTCAAAATACTTCCCAAAGGTCAGTGAATACCACGATCACAACACCAGAGGGAGCTCCACAAATCATGTTAAACCCAGATTCGGCTCAAACAAGGGACTAAACACGTTTCGCAATTATGCCACATCAATGTGGAACGCCCTACCCACAGCTGTAAAGGAATGTGGATCACTACCCACTTTCAAAACCTCTCTCAAGGGACACCTACGGGAGACTGCAATTCAAAACTGGCCCCTGTAAATATCCTAACCCAACCCCCTCCAATGTACAGTCATTTACCTAGTATGGTTCTGTCAATAGTCCAATGTACAATTTTGTTTGTTTGTACAGTGTCTCCCCCCCCCCCCCTCAATGTACAGTTTTGCTTGTTTAGTTTATACAGTGTGCCCCCCCCCCCCCCAACCACCTCCAATGTAAATGACCCAGTATGGTTGTCAATATCCGAATGTACCCAACCCCCCCCCACCCAACCTCCTCCAATGTACAGTTTCTACGTCAAATGTATATACTCCCTTTTCTTGACTCCTTCTGTATCACAAACAGTACTGTATTTGCAAATCTGGTATGTCATAAATGTATAGATGTAGCAGTACTGACTATCTGTATGTCATGTATGTCATATATGTCCTGATGAATTGAAAATGGGGGACCCTGATGTAAACAAGACGAAAGTCTTTCTCTGGTCTGCATCCCCTTAACAATTGTGTGTATTGAGCTGTACTGTATTGTACCCATTCTGCAATCTGTTAATAAAGTTTTCAATCAATCAATCAATCCCCCCCTCCAGGGCAAACACAGACACATACTCTTTCCCTCCCTACAGTTCAGGCTGTAAGGAAATGTAGAACTCAAACTTAAAAGGTAGAATCTGTAATACAGTCAAACAGCAGCATCTATTTTGGCAGAGCATGGTCCATTCCCTGCCCACACAATACACACACAGACCAAGTGTTTTTGACGGCATTACAGATTCTACCTGCATGTAGCGTGTGCTCACAACTTATTTTCCACATTTCTGTTCAAATCAGATCATCTGTGATGTATTTGTGTCTGTATGCTTGTAAATAGTTTCAAGTTGTTTTATTTTTTCACATAATATGTGCACAATCTCAAGAGGCTCATACAGCATTTCACTGTAGGCCTAATGTACATATTCCTTATAAGGAACATGTACATTAGGCCTACAGTGAAATGCTGTATGAGCCTCCTGAGATTGTGCTTCATACAGTAAAAAAAAGTTAAAAGAATAAAGACCAAATGCAAAACTAAAAGTACAAAATGCAAACAAATAATTGTACTTCTCAAGAACTTCAAAGAAAACCTTACCGGCCATGAGTGCGTTGCATGCGAACCTCAATCCAACCGTTATCTCCCAACAGTCAGTCTAGTGAGAAGCACAAAAACCTCCTCAAAAACCACCCCCCCCCCCCCCCTTTCTTTCTCTTTTTTTTTTTTTTTTTTTTTTAAACACAGAAATACGCAATTTTAGAGTAATTAGAGATGAATACTGAATAACTAGAATCATTAGAGGTTCTCAAAGTGAGGTCCAGGTCCATGAGAGGGATCTGGGCAGTCCCCATAGAAAATTCAAAGTTAACAGGACCAAATCATCAGTTTCTTATTTATTTATTTATTTAGCCAGATAAAACATTGATCTGGTCCAAGAAGCCCCAACAGGAGTACAAATATACATATACTGTACATACATACACATATACACCAATAACCAAATAAAAACACAGTTAAGAATCATACACATAAGCAAATAAACAAACAAACAAACAAAAATATGCACAGCCTATGTACAAAATAAATAAACAGTTCATCTCTAGTCTTTACAGTTTTCTTCAATTGCGTAAACACTCAAATCAAAAGTATTACACAATTATCAAAACCTTACACTCAAGGAGCAAAATATAGGCCCAGATTTGCACCCCTACAATGTCAGCCTCACTTTATTTTCATCAGTCTACAGCATTGGTCTTGTGTAGTGTTTGGTGAATTTATTGTATATTTGCACATTCTCTGCGTACTTCACTATACAGTACTCTAATCACTGAGAAGTAGAATTGCTAAATGTGTTTTAGGTTAAGCACAGCAGTGTGTGTAACTGGTTCAAACAGAATTAAGTCATATGAAACGTGTGTTTCATATGGTAACAAAATTAGTGTATGGTTTTGACAAGTGTTTAATTTAGCAAAGGATCTGAGGTGTTCTGATAATTGTGTGTGTGGTTGTGCTAATTGTGTGTTTTGAAACACCGGGCCCCGTTTTCAAAATCATGCTTAGGCAATCGAAAAAAAAATATTGTGTGTTTCATTATTATGTTTCAGTCTTCTCATAAAAAAATATTAGATTTTTGGGTCTTTTCCTGCCTTTGGTCCGCTTTGCATTCACATCTCAAATGAACCGCAGCAGGGTTCACTTGCAAGAGTGAATGAGCTTTCACACCACCCCAAACCAACCGGACTATCCGAGGTTCGATTAAAGCTTATTATAGGACACTGGACATGGGTATGGATGGCTCCAGGTGCTGCTGCGTTAAAGTGCACATCTTCAATATCTGTACTATTTAAAAGCACAGTGCAGGACACACTCAAAGGTTATCGCACCTCAGAGATGGCAGTGGACATGTATGACAGGACAAAGGCCATATGTAATGGCCTTTGGATTGAGGAACATACTACCAGCCAAAGGAGGAAGCAGAAAAGGATGGACGAGTATGTAGTTGAGTCATCTTGTGGCACAAGCTCAGACCTCAGCTCAGGAGATCAGCTGAGACAGAGACTGTTCTATCCAGTCGTTGACAGAATGCTGCAAGAGCTTGAGAGCAGGTTCTCATGAGTTGGATAACAACTTATGAGAGGCATACAGGCATGTTATCCAGCCTCAGACCAGTTTCTCTCAGTGGAATTGCTGCAACCCCTCGCCACACATTACAATATCCCACTATTGCCAGAGGAGATCACAGTTGCAAAGTGTTTCCTGGTCAGGACAGGCAGATATGTAGTCCCTACTATCCAAAGTGTCTTTTCCCTCCAGGATAATAATAATAATAATAATAATAATAATAATAATAATAATAATAATAATAATAATAATAATAATAATAATAATAATGATAATAATAATAATAATAATAATAATAATAATAATAATAATAATAATAATAATAATAATAATAATAATAATAATAATAATAATGCATTTGATTTATAAGGCGCCTTTCAGGACACTAAAAAAAAAGTCCACAAATCGGTGAATGAAAGAATTATAGGATCAAATGAAAACTACTTACTAAAAATGTTTAAAAGTACTAAAAACCAACAAAAAAGACCAAACACTAACAAACATTCAGCACAGACAATGGGGATGCTGACATCAAAAAAAAAAAAAAAGTAAAAAAAAAAAAAGAAAAAAATGTAAACAATTTTTTATTTTTATTTTTTTTTAGATCCGGGGCTAGGAGAAAAAAATCCGGGGATAAAGCCCCGGAAGCCCAGGGCTAACGACGCCACTGGTCTGGACGCCTCGTTACCAAGTAACTATCGGCCCATCTCCAAATTATCATTTATGTCCAAGATTTTAGAAAAGATTGTTGCCAACCAGCTTATATCCATTTTAAATGAACACCACATTCTCGACAAATTCCAGTCGGGTTTTCGTAAGCAACACTCCACGGAAACTGCACTTTTAAAAGTATCCAATGATCTAATGATGTCCGCCGACTCAGGTAGATGCTCCATTTTAGTGCTACTGGACCTCAGTGTTGCATTTGACACTGTGGATCACAACATTCTGTTAAATAGGCTCAGAGATTGGGTGGGTGTCACAGGGAGTGCACATGAGTGGTTTGAGTCCTATCTCTCAGGTAGATGTTTCTCAGTCGGAGTAGGCCCCCATGTGTCTGAGTCTGTTACCCTTTCCTGTGGGGTCCCCCAGGGCTCAGTACTTAGTCCGATTTTATTTTCACTATATTTGCTCCCATTAGGACACATTATTAACTCTTTTAAAGGCATCTCCTACCACCTTTATGCGGATGATATCCAGCTGTATTGCTCTTTTAACCCTGATTGCCCTGATGATTTTAATTCTAATTTTATTGTTTTAAATGAATGTCTGTCGGCCATTAAGGCCTGGTTAGCTAGCAACTTCCTCCAGCTAAATGAGGCCAAAACCGAGGTGCTCATCGTGGCCTCTGATGGCGTTGCATCTAGGGTGGCTGGTTGCCTTGGGCCCCTAGAAACTAATGTGAGCCCCAACCTCAGGAACCTTGGGGTAAACTTTGATCAGACTATGCACCTCGACACCCATATCAAGTCGGTGACCCGCACCTGTTTTTTCCATCTCAGGAATATTGCTAAACTCAGGTCGATGGTTTCCCACTCTGACCTAGAGTTGATCATCCATGCCTTTGTTTCTTCTCGTCTAGACTACTGCAATTCGGTTCTCACCTGCCTCAATAAATCATCCATAGACCGCCTCCAGTTCATCCAAAATACTGCTGCAAGACTGCTGACCAGATCAAGCAGAAGGTGTCACATTACTCCAGTTCTGGCCTCCTTGCACTGGCTTCCTATACATTTTAGAATTAATTTCAAAGTCCTGGTGCTCACTTTCAGAGCTCTGCACGGCCAGGCACCAGAATATTTAACTGACCTGCTGGAACCATATGTGCCCAGCAGGACCCTGAGGACAGCTGACCAGGATCTGTTGGTCATTCCGCGCACCAGGCTGATCACCAAAGGTGACAGAGCCTTTCAGTCTGTAGCGCCTAGACTCTGGAATGCCCTTCCTCGTGGCCTAAGAGCTGTATCGTCTGTTGAAATTTTAAAAAATCAGCTAAAAACATTACTGTTTAAACAGGCCTTTGGGTAATGTTTGAGCTTCTCCTTCAGGTATAGAATATGTCTTTTGTTTTGTTTTGTTTATCTGTGATGCATTGTGTTTTGTTCTATCTTATCTCTTGAATGGTTTCTTGCTTTTTATTTTAATTTAATTTAATTTCTGCTGTATGTAAAGCACTTTGTGAGCTGTCTCTGTGAAAAGTGCTATATAAATAAACTTTACTTACTTACATGCGAACCCTCCGTAGATGTGGAAGGGCCCACAGGACACCAGCCATCGTGGAAATACACAAACCAAAAACAGCAGCTCAGAAACTCTACAGTATCTCAGACTGACTGCCAGAGGAAGAGAGAATAACCACCTGCAGGCCTCTTTATCAGGCCCCTAGGCCACCTCCCCCACGCCCCACCTCCCCCACCCCTCCATCGCCCCCCACCCATCTCCACAGCCATGAATCACAATAGAGGCTAGAATGAGATTCTTAACGACGAAACACTCCCACATTATGCATTGTAAACAGCAGGCATGCAGAGGAACGCACACTTTTCTAGCTTCTACTGCTCTCTTGGAGCAGTGAACTCCAAGCCCACGTGACGGAACTCAAACTGGAAAGAAACAGACTAAGAAATGATGTAAACTCCATGATCAAAACAGCAAAGAAAAAATTAATCAATGACAAAACCGAGGAAAACAAAAACAAACCGCGTGAACTTTGGAAATTACTCAATAACCAACTAGGCTGCAGTAAAAAACTTAAAACCAGATTCTCAAACATAAACATAAAGACGGACAACACGCTCATCACAGAAAAGCTGGATGTAGCCAATTACTTAAATAGTTTCTTCACAAACATAGCCACAACACTGGTAAACAAACTACCCTCCCACTCAGGGCATTATGGGGTAGAACACATAGTAGCTTACTACAAAAACCTAGGGGTCCACAAAGACGACTTCAAACTGGAAATGGTAACAACAGATGAGGTACTCAAAAAACTGAGCGCCCTCCAACCTAACAAGGCCACTGGCCATGACAACATCCCCTCCAAATTCCTCAGAGACTCAGCAGCCGCCATCACCCCAGTCATCACACACATAATAAACCTCTCTATAAAACAGGGACACGTCCCCAAGGACTTCAAAATTGCGAGAGTGACCCCTCTGCACAAAAAAGGCAGTAAATTAGACCCAGGCAACTACCGCCCTGTTTCTATCCTTACCTCCATCTCGAAAGTCATGGAAAAAATTGTATACGAACAGGTCGAAAAATACCTTGCGGAAAAAAATCTAATCTACGAATTCCAATCTGGCTTCAGAACATCCCACTCCACTGACACATGCCTTCTCTATTTAAACGACCACATCAAACAAGAGGTGGACGCGGGCAAATACTGCGGCATGGTCATGCTGGACCTACAAAAGGCCTTCGACACTGTCAATCACACCATTCTGATTGACAAGCTAAAAGCAATTGGTTTTGATAGTCTATCAGTGAGCTGGATGCAATCCTACCTGGAGGGGAGAGAGCAGATGGTGGAGGTAAACGGTACCCTATCCCCCCCCCTCACAGTAAACTGTGGTGTTCCACAAGGAAGCATACTAGGTCCGCTACTGTTCCTAATTTATGCAAATGACATGTCGTCAGCTTGTGACTGCAACTTGTTCCTGTTTGCGGACGACTCAGCCCTGCTGGTCTCTGACAAGAACAAATTACAGGTTGAAAAAACCCTCAGCTCAGAACTAAGCAAAATCTGCATATGGCTCGCTGATAACAAACTATCATTACACATGGGCAAAACAGAGTCCATTCTCTTCGGTTCAAATAACAAACTCAGCAAGACCGACGGCTTCTCAGTTACAGTGGGTGACAATATTGTCACAAGGAAAGAAGATATTACCTACCTGGGTTCCATCCTAGAGGCAAATCTTTCCTGTGACAAAATGGCATCCAATGTAATAAAAAAAGTCAACCAACGAACTCGTTTCTTGTACCGGATCTCCTCACTGGTAAACAAGAATACCCTGAAGACTCTAGCAGGAGCACTCATTCAAGGGTACTACGACTATGCTTGCACCTCATGGTACCAAAGCACCTCAAAGGCGCTAAAAACAAAATTACAAACATCTCAAAACAAACTGGTCAGACTACTGCTTGACCTTACTCCTAGAACCCACCTCACCCCTGCCCACTTTGACAACCTAGGATGGCTTAGAGTAGACGACAGAGTACAGCAACTTGCAATGGGCCTGGTCTACAAGATACACTACACGACCAAGGTACCCATGTACATGACTAAATACTTCCCAAAGGTCAGTGAATACCACGATCACAACACCAGAGGGAGCTCCACAAATCATGTTAAACCCAGATTCGGCTCAAACAAGGGACTAAACACGTTTCGCAATTATGCCACATCAATGTGGAACGCCCTACCCAAAGCTGTAAAGGAATGTGAATCACTACCCACTTTCAAAAACACTCTCAAAAAACACCTAAGGGAGACTGCAACTCGAAACTGGCCCCTGTAAATGTCCGAACACAACCCCCGCCAATGTACAGTAAATTACCAAGTATGGTCTTGTCAATAATCCAATGTACAGTGCTGTTTGTACAGTTGTACAGTGTCCCCCACCCACCCCTCCTACCCACCCCCCCCCCCCCACCCACCCAACCACCTCCAATGTACAGTCCCCACCCACCCCTCCTACCCACCCCCCCCCCCCCCCACTCCTACCCAACCCCCCCCCCCCACTCCTACCCCCCCCCCCCCCCCCCCCAACCACCTCCAATGTACAGTCCCACCCCCACCTACCCAATCCAATGTACAGTTTCTACGCCTAATGTATATACTCTTTTCTTTCTGGACTCTTTTTGTATCACAAATACAGTACTGTAATTGCAAATCTGGTATGTCATAAATGTATAGATGTAGCAGTACTGTCTATCTGTATGTCATGTATGTCATATATGTTACGATGAATTGGAAATGGGGGACCCTGGTGTAAACAAGACGAAAGTCTTTCTCTGGTCTGCATCCCCTTAACAATTGTATGTATTGAGCTGTACTGCACTGTACCCATTCTGCAATCTGTTAATAAAGTTTTCATTCATTCATTCATTCATTCATTCATTCATTCATTCATTCTCTGTGTAGTGTTTGAGACCCAAGGACGGCTCGCATTCAGCCGTCAAGAAATCCACCAAGAGGAGTCTTATTTCTTCTGTTTGGGGAGAGAGAGAATACTTGCTGTTTGAATTACACACATTATACTCTCAGGAGGTCGACGTGATCCAAAACAGTTTGTCACAATTTGGAAACCCCCAAATAGTGGGTTTAATGCCACCCCAGAGGAGGACAGGCTGTGTTTGGTGTGCAAGCTATAGGTGGAATTGAGAATGAGGTTAATTTGTTGTTTTACCGTCCTGTCTACAATGACGGATGTACTTTTTAGTAAAATGTCCTCCATTTATCTTGATTTTCTTGAGCGGGATGAATATGAACAACTTAAGTTGTGCTTCAAGAAGGGACCTTTTCTTGTAAGCTTGTATTTGCCAAGCTTGGGGCGGGACGGCAGAATACTTTGTTTCTTTTCTCGATTTGAGTGGGTGTGTTTGCTCAAAAGATTCAAGTTTCAAGTTCAAGTTTCTTTAATAGTTGTCATACAGAAGTACAGAATACTTTCATACAAAATGCGTCTTACTGTTACGCTCCAGAGACTGTGCTATTGATTGATTGATTGAAAACTTTATTAACAGATTGCAGAATGGGTACAATACAGTACAGCTCAATACACACAATTGTTAAGGGGATGCAGACCAGAGAAAGACTTTCGTCTTGTTTACATCAGGGTCCCCCATTTTCAATTCATAGTGACATTTATGACATACACAACATACATGACATCATGACATTTATGACATATAGGGACATACATGACATACAGGTATATAGTACTGTTACATTTGTGACATATACAATATGCAAATATACAGTACTCTCTCTCTCTCTCTCTCTCTCTCTCTCTCTCTCTCTCTCTCTCTCTCTCTCTCTCTCTCTCTCTCTCGTTAGTCAGGTATGAAGTTGTTCAGGTGTGCTGCTGTCAGCGGAGCAGCTGATTGACTGATCTGTGGGCCAATTACGTCAGTGATATAACCGCTGGCTGGTAGCAAGCAGCCACATCAAACTGCTGTAGCTGCTAACTAACTATTTAGGTGAACTAGCATCCTACTAGTATAACCTTTTGTGGTTATAGGTGTTTGTTTCCCCCCGTTGTCCTTCGACATAAGAACGGACGAGACCTCAGGAGATCCATTGCCCGTGGAGTGAAGTACAGAGAGAAGGGAACATTCTGTTCTGTTACAACATAAAGTCTACTGTAAACACATTCTGTTTATTACTGAAATAATAATGTCCTGCTCCTGCAGATCAGCGGCGAGACTTTCATTATGCCTCTCAAAAAGGTAAGCATTACTATTCCTTGGGAGGGGGGAGGGGGAGGGGGAGCATGGAGAAACCCAATTGGACACGAGGAAAGCCTATCTTGTGATAGAGCGGCTAGGTGGCGCAGTGGGCAAGGCGCTCGCCACCAACACAGGAGATGCTGGGTTAGAGCCCAGCTCTCGGCGATGCTACCAGCTTGGCTGGTCGTTCATACTAATACAATTGGCAGTATTAGGGGGTGGGAAGCTGGTGGGTGGGGATCGGACGTTGTGGACAGCGACTTCTACAGGTCGGTTGGTGCGCCTGCGCAGTAGAATCAGGAAGCAACGGGGGCCACGGCGCGTCTCTACTTTTTGTAGCTCCATTTCTGCAGACCCCTCTCTGATTGGTTGAGCTCCATTTCTGCAGACCCCTCTCTGATTGGCTGAGCGTGCGCATGCGCATGAGCCGCGACAAGCGCCTCTAGCCAGGAATCGAAACTCCGTTAAGCTCCAGAGAGAGAGGCTGAAAACCCACAGTTCTTGCCCGACGGATGGGAGCCGAATCCCGGATCCGAGTTTTCTGATGAATACCCCCAAAGCATGGAGGTCGCGAACGCAATTTATACGCATGGAAGTATTGATTACGCCATAAAGAATCATTAAAAAAATATACCGTTAACTGGAATATGTTGTGTGTGCCTTTACACATATGTTGGATTATGTAATTGGTTTGTCATTAAAAACCAATAATAATCGCTCGCATCGCCGGCTTCACTGACCAGAGCTCTCTCAGATTCAAAGTTTTAATTGCAGCCTGGAACATACATGTTTCGGAACCAATGTGTAACTAGACAGTTACAATATAACATTTATATTAATTAACCCAGTTAATGCCTTAAGAGAAAGAGTCTGGTGGTCAATGTCGGATTGCTACGGAAATGTAATAATAACTAATTCCTTGGTCAATAGAAGTCTCTGTGATACTTTCTGAATATGATTTGGGAACATCAAATGGGCAGGGTTATAATAGAAGAAAGACAGTGTAAACAATATAATTAACTCTGAATATTATAATGAGGAAAAAGAAACAGGATACACAACAAGGTGCATGAGATGAGGTTATATGTAGAACATGGTACAGTTACAGTAAGTGGGGAGTGCGTCATGGTACAGTTACAGTAAGTGGGGAGTGTAAACACTAAACAGTGATTCAACCCCCCTCAATGTACAGTTTCTGACAGCTGGGCTGTGTTGAACTTGTCACGTGAAATAACGTTATGTGAATAAACCGCGAAATAACATAACGTTATTATATAACGTTACAATTAGGGATGCTCGATATTGGCTTTTTTTACCGATACCGATATTCCGATATTGTCCAACTCTTAATTTCCGATACCGATATCAACCGATACCGATATATGCAGGGTTCCCCCCCCCCCCCAAAAAACTGAATAATTTCAGGTAACTAATAATTTCACTGGATATATATATAACAAATATTGTTATTGTTTTTTTTCTTTTTTTAAACCGATACCGATATTTTCCGATATCACATTTTACTGCCGATATCGGCCGATAATATCGGTCAGCCGATAATATCGGACATCCCTAGTTACAATGTACAGTTTCTGACAGCTGGCTGTGTTGTGAAATGTGCATAACGTTATGAATAAACCGCGAAGTCACGCGAAATAACGTTATACGCGAATCTGGTAGTACATTTCTTTTTATCTTCTTGATATGATAACATTACGTCCGCCTTTCTACCGCGTGACGAGCTAAACCAATCGCTCAACCATTCAGAGAGGGGCTTCGCTCAACCAATCAGAGAGGGGTCTGCAGAAATGGGCTCAACCAATCAGAGAGGGGTCTGCAGAAATGGGCTCAACCAATCAGAGAGGGGTCTGCAGAAATGGAGCTACGAAAAGTAGAGACGCGGCGACGGCTGCCTCCTCGAGTACCGGAGGGGACACGTGATGCAAGGCTTCTATCCTCACTACAGCCGGCCAGTGGGAGGCATGGCCTAACAGCGTTCGAGACAGGGGAGGGGAGAATTGGACAATACGAAATTGGGGAAGGGAGGAAAATTGAAAATGGGAGAAAAAGTAGATACAAAAAAAAAAAAATGATATCTTGCGACAAAGTGCAGTGGAGTGGCTTCGGTCATCGATTCAGTGTGTTAGCAATAAAGCTTGACAAACACACAGTCACATGCACACACACGCGCACACACACATGCACACACACATGCACACACACGCGCACACACACATGCACACACACACGCACACACACATGCACACACGCGCGCACACACACATGCACACGTATGAATGCACGTGCATACTTGAGCATATGTAGTATTACGTACATATATTAGGCAAGGAGAGTGGTCAGGCAGGCGGAGGGCAGAACATGTCTATCGAGAGCCAGAGATCAGGGTGAAGAGCCAGGTAGGACTGCGGGGGAAAGGAGGACAACAAAGGATCAGGCACGGTCGTAGAACAACAGACTAGATGTGAGGTTTTGCCCGCTGCTCACCACCTTTTCTCTGTTTCTTTAAAGCCTACTGTTAGAAATTCCCTTCTCACTCACTCTCTCTAGCCCCCACCCTCTCGTTCTTTACTCTCGTTTACTCTCAGTGGCCACACCTGGACTATTATCAATTACCTCTCGCACCTGTGGTGGCAGGCTAATTAGTTCCCCTGTGGGCTTTAAATACCAGGGCTCTTCCCCTCGTTTCGGCGTGGGGTCGTGTTGTATTCATGCTGAGTCATATTCTCTAACATCTAGACTCTTTCGGGAGATCCTCTGGTCTACCAATGCTGTATATGGATTTCTCCAGCCTTGAGATGTTTTGCTCCAGCCTTCGTCTGCTGTCGCCGTAGCCTGTGGAGGAGACTGTTCTGCGCTCCCTGTAACTTCCACGGGAGGCACCCCAGCGTTCCACTGCAGACCCCAGCGCAGCTGTTCGTCCTGACGCACATCTAGACCAACGCGCATCTTCCGGACCCTCGGGCTTGGCACGCTCTCCAGTCACCAGTGCGCAACGCGCATCTGCAAGGGCTTGGCACGCTCTCCAGTCACCAGCGCGCAACGCGCATCTTCAAGGGCTTGGCACGCTCTCCAGTCTCCAGCGCGCAACGCGCATCTTCAAGGGCTTGGCACGCTCTCCAGTCTCCAGCGCGCAACGCGCATCTTCAAGGGCTTGGCACGCTCTCCAGTCTCCAGCGCGCAACGCGCATCTTCCAAGGATCCTCGTGCTTGGCACACTCCTCCTCGCAGACGCACCCCGAGGCGTCTCTCGGTTCCGACGCGCACACCAAGGTGTGGCGCGCACTCTGTTCCTCGGCTCCGACAGCGGCTACCCGGTGGACGACACCCTCGCCACCGCCACTGTTCCGACGCGCACACCAAGGTGTGGCGCGCACTCTGTTCCTCGGCTCCGACAGCGGCTACCCGGTGGACGACACCCTCGCCACCGCCACTGTTCCGACGCGCACACCAAGGTGTGGCGCGCACTCTGTTCCTCGGCTCCGACAGCGGCTACCCGGTGGACGACACCCTCGCCACCGCCACTGTTCCGACGCGCACACCAAGGTGTGGCGCGCACTCTGTTCCTCGGCTCCGACAGTCGGCTACCCGGTGGACGACACCCTCGCCACCGCCACTGTTCCAGCACTCTGTTCCTCGGCTCCGACAGTCGGCTACCCGGTGGACGACACCCTCGCCACCGCCACTGTTCCAGCACTCTGTCCCTCGGCTCGGACAGCCAGCCACCCGGTGGCGATGCCCTCGCCCCGCTGCTGTCCCTGTACCATTACGCATACGCCTGGGTGAGTTTTGATTGTGATGTCACTCACCCAGCGTAGTGCCCTTGCCCCCGTTCCCGCTGCTGTCCCTGTACCTTTACGCATACGCCTGGGTGAGTTTTGATTGTGATGTCACTCACTCAGCGTAGTGCCCTTGCCCCCGTTCCCGCTGCTGTCCCTGTACCTTTACGCATACGCCTGGGTGAGTTTTGATTGTGATGTCACTCACTCAGCGTAATGCCTCTTGCCCCCGTTCCCGCTGCTGTCCCTGTACCTTTATGCATACGCCTGGGTGAGTTTTGATTGTGATGTCACTCACTCAGCGTAATGCCCCTTGCCCTCGTCCCGCTGCTGTTCCTGTACCATTACGCATACGCCTGGGTGAGTTTTGATTGTGATGTCACTCACCCAGCGTATTGCCTCCTTTTGTTCTCACTTAGTTATTAGTTTGGACATTTCATCTCCCACTCTGTTTTGTTCTCTCGTGGATATTATTTTGGACATTTCATCTCCCACTCTGTTTTGTTCTCTCGTGGATATTATTTTGGACATTTCATCTCCCACTGTGTGTTTGTTCACACGAAGATAGTATTTACTTTGTTACTTTGTTAATTGGACTGTTCTGCATCTGCTCTGTTTGTTCCCTTTGAATATTAACCCTCTCCTCTGTTCTGCAGAGCGGCCCAGATGTTTTCCCACCAGTCCCCAGTTCCTCCCTGTCCCCAGCCCGCCTCCGCGGTTCTCTGTCCCCAGTTCCTCCCTGTCCCCAGCCCGCCTCCGCGGTTCTCTGTCCCCAGTTCCTCCCTGTTCCCCAGCCCGCCTCCGCGGGCCTCAGTCCCCTCTGTCCCTAGTTCTCCTAGTCCCTAGTCCTCTATCCCTAGTTCTCCTAGTCCCTAGTCCTCTATCCCTAGTTCTCCTAGTCCCTAGTCCTCTATCCCTAGCTCTCCTAGTCCCTAGTCCTCTCTCCCAAGTTCTCCTTGTCCCTAGTTTACCTAGTCTCTAGTTCCTCTGTCCCTAGGCGTTCCCTTAACCTTCCCTTAGGCGTTCCCTTACTTTCCCATAGTGTTCCCTTTTCCTGCCCGCCTCTTAAAGGCACTTTACCTTCCCCTCTTGTGTTATTCCAGTGTTTTGTGTTTTCTCCCTTAAAGGGACAGTGCCCTTTTTCCCTGTTCGCAATAAATATCTGTTTCTTGGCAAACCACCATACCTGTCTTGTGTTGTGCGATTGGGGTCGGTTACAAACCATAACAGTACGACCCCACCAAATCGACGACCCCAGCCAGCACAGACGGTGTATGTTGAGTTTGCCTTTTTTTTTCTTGTTCCCTCTAGCTCCCCTGTTAGCCCTGTTAGCTTCCCTGTTAGCCCAGTTTAGCTTCCCTGTTAGTCCTGTTTAGCTCCCTTGTTAGCCTGTTACTCCCCTGTTTAGCTTGTTAGTCTCCCCGGTTAGCTCCCCTGTTTGCTTCCCGTTTTGCCCTGTTTGACCCCCCTGTAGCTAGCCATGCCCTGGCAGCTAACCCAGTCCCTCAGCAGAGCCCCTGTCTGCTAGCTTAGCCCCGGCTGCTAGCACAGCCTCTATGTTTATGCAGCCCTTGCTGCTGGCATAGGCCCTGTAGCTAGCCATGCCCTGGCGGCTAACCCAGTCCCTCAGCAGAGCCCCTGTCTGCTAGCTTTGCCCCGGCTGCTAGCACAGCCTCTATGTTAATGCAGCCTTGCAGCTGGCATGGGCCCTGTAGCTAGCCAGGCCCAAGCAGCTAACCCGGTCCCTCTGCATGGCCTCCACTTTTTTGTGTAGTTTATCCCACTGCTAGGACTGCCCTTTCAGCTAGCAAGGTCAGTTTTTCTCACACAGCTAGGACTGTCCTTCCAGCTAGCTTGTGCTCTCATGCTGGTCCAGCCCTGTCTGCCAGCCTAGCTCCGGCAGCTAGCGCAGCCTCTATGTTGATGTAGCAGTACAGCTAGCATAGGCCCTGTAGCTATCAGTGCCCTGGCAGCTACCCTTTCCCTCTGCTAGCCTGGCTCCGGCAGCTTGCGCAGCCTCTATGTTGATGTAGCAGTACAGCTAGCATAGGCCCTGTAGCTATCAGTGCCCTGGCAGCTAACCTTCCCTCTGCTAGCCCTTTCCCGGTGCTTCCATGGTTGCCCCTTAGCTACCCTGCTTGCCCCTCAGTTCCTCTAGACCAGTTGCTCTAGACCAGTTCTCTAGACCCAGTTCCTCTAGACCAGTTCCTCTAGACCAGTTCTCTAGACCAGTTCTCTAAACCAGTTCTCTAGACCAGTTCTCTTGCCCAGTTCGCTAGACTAGTTCTCTAGACCCAGTTCCTCTAGACCAGTTGCCCCTCTGCTACCCTAGTTACCCCTCGGCGACCCTGTTTCTTTTGCTAGCCCCACTCTTGTGGTGGCTTCCCCTGCTGGCTTGGCCAGTACCTCTTGTTTTGCCCCCTGCCACTCTGTCTGTATTTGTTTTGGGTCGCCGGGTGGCTCCCGTTGAGGGGGGGGGTACTGTGAGGTTTTGCCCGCTGCTCACCACCTTTTCTCTGTTTCTTTAAAGCCTACTGTTAGAAATTCCCTTCTCACTCACTCTCTCTAGCCCCCACCCTCTCGTTCTTTACTCTCGTTTACTCTCAGTGGCCACACCTGGACTATTATCAATTACCTCTCGCACCTGTGGTGGCAGGCTAATTAGTTCCCCTGTGGGCTTTAAATACCAGGGCTCTTCCCCTCGTTTCGGCGTGGGGTCGTGTTGTATTCATGCTGAGTCATATTCTCTAACATCTAGACTCTTTCGGGAGATCCTCTGGTCTACCAATGCTGTATATGGATTTCTCCAGCCTTGAGATGTTTTGCTCCAGCCTTCGTCTGCTGTCGCCGTAGCCTGTGGAGGAGACTGTTCTGCGCTCCCTGTAACTTCCACGGGAGGCACCCCAGCGTTCCACTGCAGACCCCAGCGCAGCTGTTCGTCCTGACGCACATCTAGACCAACGCGCATCTTCCGGACCCTCGGGCTTGGCACGCTCTCCAGTCACCAGCGCGCAACGCGCATCTGCAAGGGCTTGGCACGCTCTCCAGTCACCAGCGCGCAACGCGCATCTTCAAGGGCTTGGCACGCTCTCCAGTCTCCAGCGCGCAACGCGCATCTTCAAGGGCTTGGCACGCTCTCCAGTCTCCAGCGCGCAACGCGCATCTTCAAGGGCTTGGCACGCTCTCCAGTCTCCAGCGCGCAACGCGCATCTTCCAAGGATCCTCGTGCTTGGCACACTCCTCCTCGCAGACGCACCCCGAGGCGTCTCTCGGTTCCGACGCGCACACCAAGGTGTGGCGCGCACTCTGTTCCTCGGCTCCGACAGCGGCTACCCGGTGGACGACACCCTCGCCACCGCCACTGTTCCGACGCGCACACCAAGGTGTGGCGCGCACTCTGTTCCTCGGCTCCGACAGCGGCTACCCGGTGGACGACACCCTCGCCACCGCCACTGTTCCGACGCGCACACCAAGGTGTGGCGCGCACTCTGTTCCTCGGCTCCGACAGCGGCTACCCGGTGGACGACACCCTCGCCACCGCCACTGTTCCGACGCGCACACCAAGGTGTGGCGCGCACTCTGTTCCTCGGCTCCGACAGTCGGCTACCCGGTGGACGACACCCTCGCCACCGCCACTGTTCCAGCACTCTGTTCCTCGGCTCCGACAGTCGGCTACCCGGTGGACGACACCCTCGCCACCGCCACTGTTCCAGCACTCTGTCCCTCGGCTCGGACAGCCAGCCACCCGGTGGCGATGCCCTCGCCCCGCTGCTGTCCCTGTACCATTACGCATACGCCTGGGTGAGTTTTGATTGTGATGTCACTCACCCAGCGTAGTGCCCTTGCCCCCGTTCCCGCTGCTGTCCCTGTACCTTTACGCATACGCCTGGGTGAGTTTTGATTGTGATGTCACTCACTCAGCGTAGTGCCCTTGCCCCCGTTCCCGCTGCTGTCCCTGTACCTTTACGCATACGCCTGGGTGAGTTTTGATTGTGATGTCACTCACTCAGCGTAATGCCTCTTGCCCCCGTTCCCGCTGCTGTCCCTGTACCTTTACGCATACGCCTGGGTGAGTTTTGATTGTGATGTCACTCACTCAGCGTAATGCCCCTTGCCCTCGTCCCGCTGCTGTTCCTGTACCATTACGCATACGCCTGGGTGAGTTTTGATTGTGATGTCACTCACCCAGCGTATTGCCTCCTTTTGTTCTCACTTAGTTATTAGTTTGGACATTTCATCTCCCACTCTGTTTTGTTCTCTCGTGGATATTATTTTGGACATTTCATCTCCCACTCTGTTTTGTTCTCTTGTGGATATTATTTTGGACATTTCATCTCCCACTGTGTGTTTGTTCACACGAAGATAGTATTTACTTTGTTACTTTGTTAATTGGACTGTTCTGCATCTGCTCTGTTTGTTCCCTTTGAATATTAACCCTCTCCTCTGTTCTGCAGAGCGGCCCAGATGTTTTCCCACCAGTCCCCAGTTCCTCCCTGTCCCCAGCCCGCCTCCGCGGTTCTCTGTCCCCAGTTCCTCCCTGTCCCCAGCCCGCCTCCGCGGTTCTCTGTCCCCAGTTCCTCCCTGTTCCCCAGCCCGCCTCCGCGGGCCTCAGTCCCCTCTGTCCCTAGTTCTCCTAGTCCCTAGTCCTCTATCCCTAGTTCTCCTAGTCCCTAGTCCTCTATCCCTAGTTCTCCTAGTCCCTAGTCCTCTATCCCTAGCTCTCCTAGTCCCTAGTCCTCTCTCCCAAGTTCTCCTTGTCCCTAGTTTACCTAGTCTCTAGTTCCTCTGTCCCTAGGCGTTCCCTTAACCTTCCCTTAGGCGTTCCCTTACTTTCCCATAGTGTTCCCTTTTCCTGCCCGCCTCTTAAAGGCACTTTACCTTCCCCTCTTGTGTTATTCCAGTGTTTTGTGTTTTCTCCCTTAAAGGGACAGTGCCCTTTTTCCCTGTTCGCAATAAATATCTGTTTCTTGGCAAACCACCATACCTGTCTTGTGTTGTGCGATTGGGGTCGGTTACAAACCATAACACTAGATAACTATACGAGAGCAGAATAACACGACTAACTGGGGAAACACGAAGTTACGATCTGGCAGCATCATGACATCTGAGGCGGGGGTTATATCACCCCTTGCCTTTTCCCGGAACGTACAGTATGAGGACGTGTACCCGTTTTGACCCCTGCCTGTCTGACTATCCTGTCCCACGCACGCCCCCTGGACTGTACGAGAATCCCCCCTGTGTAATAAACCTCTGCCTGGAGACCTGTCTATTCTATTGTATTAAATATATCCATACACCAGGTTTTAACAAGACCTGTCTGCCGTTGCCGTTTCTCATTATCTGCATATTGGGTTCAATACGGCGAGTCGTGACAGGGATGTCCAGATCGGGGATAACGTCGTCCAAATCGGATTTACTCTCACTCTCCGGCTCGTCGCTGTCGTCTTCATTGAGATAATCCAAAATAAATTGGCCCAACTCATGTCTGTAAGAACTGTGACCATGACAACCTCACCCTGGAGTTCTGCAACCACTTTGGGGGGGGGGGGGGGGGGGGGGGTGTAGGACACACACGCAGACACACACAAAAAGGGGAATCTTAAAGTTACCCCAGAGAGGTAACCACTACTGGAATCGCTGAGCGATGAGAGAGGGTGGGGGAAAACACAAGAATAAAATAAATAAAAATAAAAACTGTAGGAAACACAAAACACCACTATAAAATAACTGTGTAAAAATCCCAAAATAACCACCACTGCCTAGCAGTTGAAAACAACAAGAAAAACAATAGCACTATAGACTGAGAAAACCCTAGAAGCATGAGCTTGGGACACTCCTCTACTGTTGAGGGAAAAACATGAAATGGAAAAGCATCCGAACACAGTCAAACAAGCCTACAGTACTTAAAGGCACACAGTAAATTTCGCAGAGTAAATTTTACTCAAACTGAGTACATTTTACCTAAACTGAGTTTGAGTCAAATGTACTCAGTTTGAGTCAAATTTACTCAGTTTGAGTCAAATTTACTCTGCGAAATTTACTGTGCACTGCACACCTGACACCAATCAGGTGGCAATCAAGCCCACACACCTGCCATGCCGCATGGCAATTAACTGCAGAGGCCAGTGATTGACAGCTGTCCCTCACAGAAAGATGAAATAAAGCCAAAGCACCTTAGAATTAACTCAAATAAAACCCACATAAACCGTGATCCATCACAACAATGCCCTGATGACAAACAACCAGCCTGATATGTGGTCTCTCTCTAACATCATCCCAGCGCCTATGTCCAGAGATCTCTCGAAGCCAGACAATTACAGTGGCATAAGTCTGACGTGTGTCATTGCAAAGATGTACAATCGCATGATACTGAATCGGATATGGAGCGCCATCGACCCCCACCTGAGGGAGAACCAAAATGGTTTCAGAGAGAAGAGGACCACTGTGGCCCAGATCTTGGCCTTGAGGAGAATCATCGAGGAGGTGAAGAAGAACAACCTGACAGCGGTACCGTGCTTCATCGATTTCAAAAAGGCATTTGACTCGATACACAGAGGCGTGATGATGAAGATACTCAAGGCCTATGGAGTCCCTCCCAATCTACTCCGGGCCATGATTGATTGATTGATTGATTGATTGAAAAGTTTATTAACAGATTGCAGAATGGGTACAGTACAGTACAGCTCAATACATACAATTGTTAAGAGGATGCAGACCTGAGAAAGACTTTCGTCTTGTTTCCATCAGGGTCCCCCATTTTCAATTCATATGACACACACGACATACAGATAGACAGTACTGCTACATCTATACATTTATGACATACCAGATTTTCAAATACAGTACTGTTTGTGATACTAAAAAAATCCCGAAAAAGAGTGTATATACATTTGACATAGAAACTGTGCATTGGAGGAGGTTGGGTAGGTGGGGTGGGGCTGTACATTGGAGGTGGGGGGGGGGGGGGGGGGGTAGGGGGGGGGGGACCATGCACACGGGTACAAGGGCCAAGGTGGTAACCCCAGACGGCAACAGTGATGGGGTGATGCAAGGGGACACCCATGCCCCCTTCCTCTTCGTCATAGTCCTAGACTATGCGCTCAGATCAGTGGACGGGAGCAGGAACTTGGTCTCACAATAACCCCAAAGAGATTGAGACGACACCCCGCCGTAGTCCTAACAGACCTGGACTACGCGGACGACATCAGCCTGCTCTCTGACCACGTGGAGCAGCACAGGAACTCCTGTGCAGAGTGGAGACGGAGTGCGCCAAGGTTGGCCTTAGGCTAAATGCCAAGAAAACCGAGGTCATAATGTATAACATCCTCCCGGATCATCCACCTCTAACGACAACAGGAGGCACTGCTCTAAAGGAAGTCGGTGACTTCAATTACCTGAGCTCGTGGGTCAACTCGTCGGAGCAAGACCTTAAAGTGAGGAAGGCACTGAACGGCATGACCAACCATGGAACTCCAACCTCCTTGACAAATCAAACTCAGCTTCTTCTATGCAACAGTGGAGTCTGTTCTCCTATATTAATCAATCAATCAATCAAATGTATTTGTATAGCACATTTAAACATGACATTTGTCAACCAAAGTGCTTCAGTGGGTCGCATAGCAAAAAAAAAGAAAAAGAAACAACGAACAGACAAACAAAGAAACAGACAACACCGTCAAAACAAACAAGGCAAGAGACAGAGTGAGGGGGCAGATTTGATGGACATGGGGATGCTGTTCCAGAGGTCAGGGGCTGCAACAGCAAAAGCACGCCCCCCCACCCCCTAGACTTGAAGTTGGACCTACGGGTGTGAAGGATTATTTATTAATATTATGCATCTTACATGCAAAAGCTCGCATTCGTCTCATCATTCCCCTGGAATGTGCGCCTGTGGCTCAAGTAACGGCCAGCTACAAATAGACCTGGACCACTCGTTGGAACAGTCACTGGCGGAGATAAGATCATGATTAGTAACAGCACTGTACACAGTGAGA